>NC_058413.1:14021708-14036155 GCF_002201575.2 Neomonachus schauinslandi | reverse complement strand
AAAAGACCCCGAATAGCCAGAGGAATGTTGAAAAAGAAAAGCAAAGCTGGCGGCATCACAATTCTGGACTTCAAGCTCTATTACAAAGCCACAATCATCAAGACAGTATGGTACTGGCACAAAAAGAGACACGTAGATCAGTGGAACAGAATAGAGAGCCCAGAAATGGACCCTCAACTCTATGGTCAACTCATCTTGACAAAGCAGGAAAGAATGTCCAATGGAAAAAAGACAGTCTCTTCAACCAATGGTGTTGGGAAAATTGGACAACCACATGCAGAAGAATGAGGCTGGACCATTTCCTTACACCACACACAAATATAAACTCAAAATGGTTGAAAGACCTCAATGTGAGACAGGAGTCCATCAAAATCCTAAAGGAGAACACAGGCAGCAACCTCTTTGACCTGATGCAGCAACTTCTTCCTAGAAACATCACCAAAGGCAAGGGAAGCAAGGGCAAAAATGAACTATTGGGACATCATCAAGATAAAAAGCTTTTGCAAAGCAAAGGAAACAGTCAATAAACCAAAAGACAACCGACAGAATGGGAGGAGATATTTGCAAATGACATATCAGATAAAGGGCTAGTATCCAAAATCTATAAAGAACTTATCCAACTCAACACCCAAAGAACAAATAATCCAATCAAGAAATGGGCAGAAGACATGAACAGATATTTTTCCAAAGATGACATCCAAATGGCCAACAGACACATGAAAAAGTGCTCAACATGGTTCAGCATCAGGGAAATCCAAATCAAAACCTCAATGAGATACCACCTCATACAGGTCAGAATGGCTAAAATTAACAAGTCAGGAAACAACAGATGTTGGCGGGGATGCAGAGAAAGGGGAACCCTCCTACACTGTTGGTGGGAATGCAAGCTGGTGCAGTCATTCTGGAAAACAGTATGGAGCTTCCTCAACAAGTTGAAAAGTAGGGATCCGAAGGGGTACGTGCACCCCAATGTTTATAGCAACAATGTCCACAATAGCCAAACTATGGAAAGAGCCAAGATGTCCATCAACAGATGAATGGATAAAAAAGATGTAGTCCATATATACAATGGAATATTACTCAGTTATCAGAAAGGATGAATACCCATCTTTTACATCAACATGGATGGGACTGGAGGAGATTATGCTAAGTGAAATAAGTCAAGGAGAGAAAGAGGGATGGGTGCCTGGGTGATAGACATTAGGGAGAGTATGTGCTAATGTGAGCACTGTGAATTGTGTAAGACTGTTGAATCATAGACCTGTACCTCTGAAACAAATAATACATTATATTTAAAAAAAAAAAAAGATAGTAAGAAGGGAAAAATGAAGGGGGGCGGAATCGGAGGGGAAGATGAACCATGAGAGACTATGGACTCTGAGAAACAAACTGAAGGTTCTGGAAGGAAGGAGGGTGAGGGGAGGTGTTAGCATGGTGATGGGTATTAAAGAGGGCACATATTGAATGGAGGACTGGGTGTTATATGCAAACAATGAATTATAGAACACTACATCAAAAATTAATGATGTAATATATGGTGATTAACATAACATAATAAAATTAAAAAAAGACAAAATGCAAAACAAAAAAATAATATACTGTAATTTTCATTCATTTTTAGGAAATAAGTTCCTTTAATTTTCAAATCAAAACCACATTGAGATCCCCCCTTACACCAGTTAGAATGGCAAAAATTGACAAGGCAAGAAACAACAAATGGAGAGGTTGTGGAGAAAGGGGAACCCTCTTACACTGTGGTGGGAATACAAGTTGGTACAGCACTTTGGAAAACAGTGTGGAGGTTCCTCAAAAACGTGAAAATAGAGCTACCCTATGACCTAACAATTGCACTCCTGGGTATTTACCCCAAAGATACAGATGCATTGAAAAGAGGGGCACATGTCCTCCAATGTTCATAGCAGCAATGTCCACAATAGCCAAATTGCGGAAAGAGCTGAGATACCCTTCAGGAGATGAATAGATAAAGAAGATGTGGTCCATATATACAATGGAATATTACTCAGCCATTGGAAAAAATGAATACCCAACTTTTGCATCAACATAGATGGGACTGGAAGAGATTATGCTAAGTGAAATAAGTCAAGCAGAGAAAGTCAATTATCATATGATTTTACCTATTTGTGGAACAGAAGGAATATCATGGAGGACCTTAGGAGAAGGAAGGGGAAAATGCAGGGGGGAAAATCAGAAGGGGAGACCAACCATGAGAGACTATGGACTCTGAGAAACAAACTGAGGATTTTAGAGGGGAGGGATGGGGGAATGGGTTAGCTCAGTGATGAGTATTAAGGAGGGCACGTATTGCATGGAGCACTGGGTGTTATATGCCAGCAATGAATCATGGAAAACTACATAAAAAACTAATGATGTACTGTAGGGTGACTAGCATAACATAATAAAAAAAATAAATACGGTTTCAAATTCCTTAAAAAAATAAAAGTTTTCATGCTGTGACACAGACAGGTATATGTAGGAAATCCTTGTAGACCTTCTGAGTTGACAACATGGAACTGAGAGTCCTATAGCAAGGCACCAAGGGAGCTAGAATTCAGAGGGTGATATTCTAGAGAGGATAGAGCTGCCAAAACAGAGAGACAAGGGACACACACACACACACACAGAGAGAGAGAGAGAGAGAGAGAGAGAGAGAGAGAGAGAAGGGAGGGGGCTTGGGAGGGAAGGAGAGTGAGGACTGAGGGGGAAAGAAGATAGGGAGAAGGAGAGTGGGGGAGGGAGAAGGGAGAGGTACAGGGAGAGAGAGAAGAAGACAGAGGAAGGGAGAAGGATGGAGGAGGAAGAAGAAGAGGTGAGAGGAGGGAAGGGGCAGAGAGAGGGAAGGGGAGAGAGAGAGAGGCAGGGTGAGGAAGAGAGGGGAGGGGAAAAGGGGAGAGAGAAGAGAGACGGAGTATGAGACAGGACTTGAGAGAGAGCATGAGAGAGCATGAGTGGGACAATGTGAGAGACAATGAGAGAGAGAGAGAGAAGGAAAGAATCAATGCTGAAAGGCTTCAAGGATCCTCCTAGATTGTTCATCAAAGTAGGGATCAATGTGTGCATGTGCTTTTGCGGAAACTACTTGAGGCTGGGTGGAGATTTACCTGGATGCATTAAGGAAGAGTGCCCAGTGCTCCCTGGGCCAGGCACAGTGCCCCTTCTCCCAGCTGGACAACCTGGGCAGGTTCTGGTTCACAGGGCAGGACACTGGCTGAGGACTTAGGAAGATCTTGCCTCGGTAGTGGGACATAATTAGCCTTACACTGAGCACTGTTCCAAGCCTGCCTAATAAACCATAACTGTAAGAATAAAGTCCCCAAGGAAAACATCCAAGAGAAACTAATGTTTTGTTTAGAATTTTATGTCTCTGCTAACATGAGAGATTGGTCTGATTATTGTTCTTGTGATGCTCTTGTTTCATTCTGGTTTAAGGGTTATGCTGGGTGCATAAAATGAGTCAGGAAGTATTTTAAGTTCCCCTCATCCCTGAGCTGTTTATTTATGATTGGCACTACATTTTGATTAATTTTTATTCAGTATCATTGATAACATTATATAGGAATAGAATTTTGTTTAAAGATAGTAAATGATTTATTTACTTAAAAGTATTAGGTAATTCCAGGTTTTGTTATTTTTCTGTGTCTCTTTAGAAGGCTGTGTCTTTCATGGCAGAGCTCCACTTTCTAAATGGGCAAGTATACTGTCATAAATTCATTGGTGATATTCTTTTATTATCTTTTTCAGATCTGTAGACTACATTGATGACACCCTTTTCATTTTTGATTCTGATCCTTTGTTCTTTATCTTAGTTTGTCTTCATCCATTTTGCTAGGAACATTAATTTTATGAATCTTTCAAAGAACCAATTCCTAGATTTATGTATTTTCTCTATTTTTCAGTAAAATTCAATTTCAATGATTTCTGTCTTTTATTTCCTATTTCCTTTCTACAGTGTTCTCTGGGTTTATTTTGTTTTTCTGTTTTCAATTTTTTGAGATGGAATGTTAGTTCACTTCTTATAATCTATCTTGTTTCCTAATACTTGCAGTTAAAGCTACAAATTTCATTCTACACACTCCTTTAAATGATTGGGAAACACTGTTATATTTGGGTTGAATTCCATTATATATATTCTGTATGATTTAAGTCCTTTGAAATGCATTCCAACTTGTTTTCTGGCCGAGGGTAGTGTCTATTTTGGTGAAAGTTCCGTGAGCACTCTGAGGTAAGTGGAATCCTCCCACAGTGTTTTCTCCCTCCCCACTCCCATACTAATACAGGTTCTATCTACTTGCCTGTGTGCCGCTGTGTTTCAAACTCAAGACTCTTCCCCTTAGGGAAGAAGCTTGCTTTATCTACATTTGAGACAACATTTAAATGGGTTGTATGAAATTTGCTTTCATGATGTTCTGGAAGTCAGTTCAGGTGTCTGTGTGCAAAGACATAGCTTAAACCTAACTGAAATAGCTTTGCCTATTTCATGCTTGAAAGAAGAGAGTTTTTACATATTTTATTTCTGTCCACACTGGACATTTCTCTTTCGGTGATTCAATTTCAAGTTGTTCTTTGGGGATTCCATGTTCTCCCCCTCCGACCCCCAGAGGACATGTTTCTTCAATTCCTGTTGTACATGGTGATTATCCTGTTGGCATCTCTGGAGATGCAGGTCTACCCTCAAAATTATGATGAAGGTCCCAATGAATTTAATTAGGGAAGAATCACTCTTGGAGATGCACCAATGAAATGACTCAGTAGTGCTTGTGGTTCAAATGCAGATAAAATGTTTACACACCTTTGTCTTGACCTCAGAGTGTATTTGTATCAGTGTTCACATGACTGGCTTTTTCAGGAATCAAATGATGGACTCAGAACATAGTGAAGTATCTATGTGAAATTATTCTCCATCATTCAGGGAATCCAAAATTTAACTATACTTCATGAAGACAAACCAGTATAAATGATTGAGAATTGACTGTCATAAAGGCTACTTCACTATTTTACCTATATTGGCATGAAAAAGAAACCACACAATCTTTATTTAAAGAATTCACTCCCATAAAGTTGTGTTTTTTTTTTAACCTCAAGATATTGGTTTAGCATTTGCTTGTTATTAGTGCAAATTATGCCAACAATGAAGATTTTGGGTCTCTTTGTTCACAGCCAATACTCAGACTTGTATAGATTACAGGACCTTCATATTCATTTTGAAAATCCCAGCAATTTAAGAGGTAACCTTTTTCTGAAAGACTGAAATGAATACAACTTTCTGTGAACATGGAAAGCATTGTTCACACGGAAACAGTTCAAGGTCCAGTGATGGTGCATGTGTTTTCTTGGTCTGTGTGCACAGAGATGGCATCAATGCACAAAAGAGAAGGGAGAAGGGAGAAGGGACTGCAACCCTGGATTGAATGGTGTTTCAGCATGCAGGTAACTCAGGAAGTGTAATCAGATGTAAGATTCCAAAGTAGGCTTTACATTTTACATGTTGGCGGTGCTGGAATTCAGTCTTTTAAAAGTTCTCCTGTGTGAATCTGATAATCAGCTATATTAGGGATTCTTTATGGTTACTAGAATATATGGAAATTAGCTCAGTTCTGTAACACTCTTTTTGGCTATTTTCATATATAAAGATACAGAATAAATATACTTTCTCTAACATCAGTTTTTTTAGAAACTAGTTTGAGGTTTAAGGATATTTTGATGGGCAAGATACTTCTAACTCTACAGATGGTTTCAGTTGACATGTTCTCTGAACATTGTTTGCTGATCTGTGAAAGTTTAGAGGATGGTGTAGCATCCACAGACTTGAATGAATGATTTTGAAGAATCCAAAGTCACACTTTCATAAGCAAGCAATTACTTCAGTTCCTATGTTTCTGTTCACAGGTGAGTTTCAGCATCACAGCATATGTATGTTGCCTATTCCTATAAATGCTTCCTTATATGATTTACCCTCTTGCCATTGGTTTCTTTGTATTCTAATTTGCTTAGAGCTCTGTGTCTATTTTGATATTAACTCTGTGTATGTCCTCTGAAATGTAAATCTTTTCCCCCATCTACATAGATCTATTGATGCCATGGTATCTTTTTAAAGTCCTTGAGATGTTTTGATATTGTAAAATATATCATAATTTCATTTATTAGTTAAGAGGACTCTAGAAGTTATAAAGTCATCTCTTTTTTTAACTGGGAAGTAAATAAAAATCTTGTTTTAGTTTTTCATTAACCTTAATCCATTTAAATTTTTATCTGAGGAATTTGCCATATGTATAATTTTACTAGCTTCCTGTTAAAAAGCTGGTTGTAGCAACCCATTTATTTATTAATGTGTCCTTTTCCCACAGTGTCTTTAATGACTTATCTCTGCCTTAGTCTGCAAGACTGCTGAGGTTAAGGAGCATGTTTTAATCAGACTTGTATTTTAATTTCTGAAAGTACTGGAACATAAGAAATTATAATGCCTATTTGTTGAAAGAAAAAAGAAATTGTGTTAAGATTTCAGGAAGTCGCCCGTAATCATTATATTCATAGCTAATTTTATCTTGAACTGTGAAATAAGGACATGCAAAAGAACATATGGAACACAGAAACAATGTGACTGAGTTTGTTCTCTTGGGGCTCACCGAGAGCCTCCAAGTTCAGAAAATATTATTTGTTGTGTTCTTGATCATCTACATCATGACAGTGGTGGGCAACTTACTCATTGTGGTGACTGTGGTGGTCAGCCCAACCCTGGATGCCCCTATGTACTTCTTTCTCGGTTACTTATCATTTATGGATGCTGTTTATTCTACTACAGTTACTCCAAATATGATTATAGACTTACTCTATGAGAAGAAAACCATTTCCTTCCAAGCTTGCATGTCCCAGCTCTTTATAGGGCACTTATTTGGTGGTGCTGAGATTTTACTCCTGGTGGTCATGGCCTATGACCCCTATGTGACCATCTGCAAACCCTTGCATTATTTGACAGTCATGAATCAACGGCTGTGTGTTCTCTTGCTGCTGTTGGCCTGGTTTGGAGGTTTTTTGCATGCTGTAGTTCAACTTCTCTCTGTTTACAACCTTCCCTTCTGTGGTCCCAATGTCATCGACCACTTCATCTGTGACATGTATCCATTATTAAAACTTGCCTGCACTGACACCTACGTTATTGGCCTCACTGTGGTTGCCAATGATGGGGCAATCTGTGTGGTCATCTTTACAGTCTTACTCATTTCCTATGGGGTCATTCTACACTCCCTGAAGACCCATAGTCAGGAAGGGAGGCGCAAAGCCTTATCCACCTGTGGCTCCCACATTACAGTGGTGGTCCTCTTCTTTGTCCCCTGCATTTTTATGTATGTGAGACCTCCTTCTACCTTACACATCGATAAATTCTTGACTGTGTTTTACACAGTTATCACCCCTATGTTAAATCCTCTAATCTATACACTGAGAAATGGAGACATGAAAAATGCCATGAAAAAGCTGTGGACCAGAAGAAGAAAATGAGGCCGAAAAGAAATGTGTTACCTTTTTTCAATGAAGAGCTGCTCCATGCAGGAAAGGATTATATATTTGTAGTAAATTTATCTTCAGGTTTAATGAACTTGCATATGATGAAAGCATTTAAGATGTAAATCTTCCAATGATCAAAATAGATTTCTAAAATTTTCATAAATTGTTAGGAAAATAGGTATGTAGTTTTTGAGTATAAAATGTCTTTGTTGAAACTATAGGCTTATGTTCTACGTGATGAGTTATGCTATAGTCAATACTGTACATTTTTTTTTCATTACTGGACAATTTTCACACATTTCTCTCTCACATAATTGTACTTTTTCAGAATTAATAGTGCTTGTTATGTATTTCTGAGAAACAATTTAAGAAATATGACATAAATACTTGGTTCACTCCTTCCATACAAAGGTCACCCCTATTAATACTTGAAGTATATGTCTTATTTTTGTATTTGCAAGTTATTTAATTATATAATCTTGTTCATTGTTTAGCATATGGGATTGAAAAGGAATGTTGCTTCCAAGTTATAATATTAATCATAAAGAAGTTAAGTGAAGAAAAAAAATCTGAACAAAAGATGTAGATATAAGTTAGATTTACTTATTTTTCTGAGTGGGGAATCCTATTATCTCCTCATGTGGAGAAGCTTTGTTTGGTGTTATATTATCATTGATATGATCCATTAATCTTCCCTGATAGTTTAAACTATCTGATAATATCTCTGCCGTTTTTCAGTATCCCCATCTCTACTCTTGCTTACAGTGTTTCATAGCCTTCTTTAGGGACCTAGGCCCTTCCTTTCATATATGGAATTACCATAATGCATAATTCATGAGCTTCAAGTATGCAATACAGAACCTGACACCAGATATTTTGCGTGATATCATTGTTAAGAAAGATGTTGATAACATGGCATGCCATTCTTACCTCTGTTGTTAATGCAATGCAGATTATTAGGCAATTAAGAGGCCATAATATATATAGATTTCTTTAATGGAGACCTCTTTCATAAGCCTCCCTCTCTCTGGATGAGGTTTTTTTTTTTTTTAAAGATTTATTTATTTATTTGAGAGAGCGAGAATGAGAGAGAGTACATGAGAGGGGGGAGGGTCAGAGGGAGAAGCAGGCTTCTTGCTGAGCAGGGAGCCTGAATGCGGGACTCGATCCCGGGACTCCAGGATCATGACCTGAGCCGAAGGCAGCCGCTTAACCAACTGAGCCACCCAGGTGCCCTCTGGATGAGGTTGGAAAGAAAATATTATCTGCCTCTAATAGTGTAGGAAGCATGTGGTCAAAGAAACTCATGATTTTGCCTCCCTTATTTAGTCTGGATTCATGAGGTGCTCAGGCTATGGGGAATGGAGCCTTTTCACTCGTAAGTAACAGTGTATGAAAAACTTTATATCCCAATTTTTATCCCAGTTATTATTACATGGAGATATATTATGTCATCTCAAAGTCTTCCCCAAAATGACACTATTCATTAAATGATAGTAAACATTTGATTTTATCAGAAGTTATGTAATTAAGTCATCTTTTAGATTTTGCTATAGATTCAATATATGTGTTCCCGCCAAAATTCATGAGTTAAATCCTGTATAATACATGGTATTTGGAGGTGTGGTGTTTGGGAGGTGATTTGGTCATGAAGGTAGAGCGCTCATGAATGGGACTAGTGTCTCTTTAAAAGGAGATACCACAGGGATGCCTGGGCAGCTCAGTCTGTTAAGTGTTTTCCTTTGGCTCAGGTCCTGATCCCAGGACCCTGGGATTGAGTCCCTCGTGGGGCTTTCTGCTCTGTGGGGGGCCTGCTTCACCCTCTGCCTGCCATGCTCTCTGCTTGTTCTCTCTCTTTCTCTCTGTCAAATAAATGAATAAAATATTTAAAAAAATAAATAAAAAGAGACACTACAGACCTCACTTGCCTTTTCTGCCATGTAGGGAAACAGAATAAAGACAGTAAACTGTGAACTAAGAAGCAGGCTCTCACCAGATATGGAATCTGCAAGTGTCTTGATTTTAGACTTCTCAGACCCCAGAACTATGAGAAGTAAATGATGTTGAAGCCAGTCCATGGTATTCTGTTATAGCAACCCAAATGGACTTAGATAGACATTTAGTTAATTTCCATATTTGTATACTTATTTCAAGCGATGAGATAAAAATCCTGGTTAATTATCTATGTTCATTGGTCTGTAAGGCAGGGAACATTACTTAATTGCCTTTGTACTCTGTATTTGCACAATGTCTGGGACATAGAATCCATTCCATGAACTTTGACAGTTACTTGCATTCTCAAATTCTTGAACTACTGGAGTGAGAATTTTGAGTCTTTTCTTCATTAAATGTGTGTATTTGCAACAAATATTTAGTCTTCTTTGGTATTTGCTACAATATGTTGTTTTGTTATAATTATGGGTGTTTTTATATAAAGATGTTATCTTTTAATGTTCTTTTACGTTTTGATTTCTTCTAGCACATCACTTGGAAAATGTCATTTACTGTCATTCAGTGAATTTATAAATTTTAATATTTTTTTAAAAAATAACTCCCCCCAAAGTTTTCTTTTTAAATGATCTAGGATTTATTTTTGTTTGTGATGAGGACATATCTAAGTCTGTTTTCCTCTAACAAGAAAAATAATCTGCAAAGTTTATTAATTTCAGTAATAATTTAAAATTTTTCTATTTGGGGCACCTGGGTGGCTCAGTGGTTAAGTGTCTGCCTTTGGCTCAGGTCATGGTCCCAAGGTCCTGGGATCAAGCCCCACATCAGGCTCCCTGCTCAACGGGAATCCTGCTTCTCCCTCTCCCACTCCCCCTGCTTGTGTTCCCTCTCTCGCTGTGTCTCTCTTTGTCAAATAATAAAATCTTAAAAAAATTTTTAAAAATTTAATATGTCAAATTTTATACAATTAGTATGCTTGATTTGGGGCCCATTTCCCTTCCTCCTCTGTTGCTCCCTTCACCTCCTCCTCCCCCTGATCCTCCTTTTCCTTTGGTGTATTTCCCTACCACTAACATTCTATGTCAGTAGTCAAGGATTTTAACGTGTATTAAACCTTGTAGGAATAATCTCCCTTAATTACTCAGCCTATTCAAGTCTCTTGCAATTTCTAAATACTTACTTTTCCTGATAAACTTTGGGATTATTTTGTGAAGTTTGAAACCTTCCCATAAAACTATATTTAGAATTTCATGACCCTCCACATTGATTTTGAGGAAAATGGCATGTTTTCATATCTTGTTTTCCCATCCAGAATGAGACATATATTGTGAAGGCTTGATCAATGTCTCAATAAAATTTTGTAATCATTTCCATAGAGTACATAAATCTTGCCTTTTGGTTTTCTTAATTAAAAAGCAGCTTGTCTTATTTACATTTGATTCACATTTTCTTTTTTTTAATTTAAATTCAATTAGTCAACATATAGTACATCATTAGTTTCAGATGTATTTATCAGTTGCATATAACACTCAGTGCTCATCACATCACATGCCTTCCTTAATGCCCATCACCCAGTTACTGCATTCCTCCACCCCCCTCCCCTTCCATAACCCTCAGTTTGTTCACATTTTCAATGAGCTGATCAGAAAGGGCTCTGTGTCTTTTGCTGGCATGAATCACAGCACAATCCTGAAAGGCATGGGTGTATGTTTGTATACAACTGTTCATAGGCCTACATTAGACAATACACAAGTAGGTATCCAACCACAGATATCTGTATCTGACCTCGTAGCTCTGTATAACCACATGTAGGTACATATTCAATGATCTGTAGGTCTGTATCCAACTTCATATGTGTGTCTATATGTGGACACACAGAGATCTGTATCTGACAACACAAGGGTGAGTATCTGACTACCCATATGAATGCATATGTGTATATATAAGTATTTGGTATCATCACACACAAGCCTGTATCTGTCTACACACAGGGCTATATATTGCCATACGCAAGTCTTTATCTGACTGCATATAAATTTGTTGAGGACTTGACTGAACAATTCTTCTGTCCCATGTGGCATGGACTGAGGTTCCTCTCTGGTATTCAGCTGATTAGGGGCTATTAGGGAGTGTTTAAGATGACTTTACTCATGTGAGCTGTGCCTTGGCAGGGATGGCTAGAAGACTGGGATCTTCTGGCTCCTTCTCCTTCTCCATGTAGCCTGTCTCTCCAGTGAGTATGTCAGACTTGTAAAATGGCAGTTCAGGGCTTCCAGAGGGAGGACACAGAAGGGATTAGGCCAGTTAAGATCTCAATTCATCCTGACATTAGCTTGAAGTTCAGGATCTCAAGTTCTAAATCCAGACTGCTCCTGCACCAAATGGAAAGGCAGTCTGTGGAATGGGAGAAAATATTTGCAAGTCATATATTTTATAAGGGGTTAGTATTCAAAATGTATGAGGAACATGTACAACTAAATAGGAAAAAACAAATCAAAACAAGAAACTGGTTAAAAAATTGGCAAAGGCACCATTTGTTGCTTTTTCTCTAGTTCTTTAAGGTGTAGAGTTAGTTGGTGAATTCAGGATTTTTCTATTTTTTTGAGTGAGGCTTGGATGGCTATGTATTTCCCCCTTAGGACCGCCTTTGCAGTATCCCATAGGTTTTGAACTGAGGTATTTTCATTCTCATTGGTTTCCATGAATTGTTTAAGTTCTTCTTTGATTTCCTGGTTGATCCAAACATTCTTGAGCAGAGTGGTCTTTAGCTTCCAAGTGTTTGAATTTCTGCCAAATTTTTTCTTGTGATTGAGTTCCAGTTTTAAAGCATTGTAGTCTGAGAATATGCAGGGAATAATCTCAATCTTTTGGTATCGGTTGAGACTTGATTTGTGACCCAGTATGTGGTCTATTCTGGAGAAAGTTCTATGTGTGCTCGAGAAGAATGAGTATTCTGTTGTTTTAAGGTGGAGTGTTCTGTATATATCTATGAGGCCCACCTGGTCCAGTGTATCATTCAAAGCTCTTGTTTCTTGGTTGGTTTTCTGCTTAGATGATCTGTCTATTGCTGAGAGTGCAGTATTGAGGTCTCCTACAATTGACGTATTGATATCAATATGACTCTTTATTTTGGTTTACAGTTGGCGTATGTAGATGGCTCCTCCCATGTTGGGGGCATAGATATTTACAATTGTTAGATCTTCTTGTTGGATAGACCCTTTAAGAATGATATAGTGTCCTTCTGTGTCTCTAACTACAGACTTTAGTTTAAAATCTAATTTGTCTGATATAAGAATTGCTACCCCAGGTTTCTTTTGAGGTCCGCTGGCATGGAAGATGGATCTCCATCCCTTCACTTTCAGTCTGGATGTATCTTTAGGTTCAAAATGAGTCTCTTGTAGACAGCATATGGATGGGTCCTGTCTTTTTATCCAATCTGCAACCCTGTGCCATTTTATGGGAGCATTTAGGCCATTCACATTGAGAGTGATTATGAAAGATATGAATTAATTGGCATCATGTTGCCTGTGAAGACATTGTTTTTATAGATTTTCCCTATAAATTTCTGTTGTATATCACTCTTGGGGTCTTTCTCCTTTTATAGAACCCCCCCTTAATATTTCTTGCAGGGCTGGCTTAGTGGTCACATACTCTTTCAGTTTCTGCCAGTCGTGGAAGCTCTGCATCTCTCCATCCATTCTAAATGACAGCCTTGCTGGATAACAATGCCTAAGCCATGCATTAGAAGAGAAATAATTAAGATTAGAGCAGAGATAATGAATTAGAAACCAGAAACACAGTAGGTCAGATCAACGAAACTAGAAGCTGGTTCTTTGAAAGAATTAATAAGATCAATGAACCACTGGCCAGACTTATCCAAAAGAAAAGAGAAAGGACCCAAAATAATAAAATTATGAATGAAAGCAGAGAGATCATGACCTACACCAAGGAAATAGAAACAATTATTAGAAATTATTATCAACAACTATATGCCAATAAATGGAGCAATCTGGATGAAATGGAGGCCTTCCTGGAAACCTATAAGCTTCCAAGACTGAAACAGGAAGAAATTGACAACCTGAATAGGCCAATAACCAGTAACGAGATTGAAGCAGTGATCAAAAACCTCCCAAAAAACAAGAGTCCAGGGCCTGATGGATTCCCTGGGAATTCTACCAAACATTCAAAGAAGAAATCCTTATTCTTCTGAAGCTGTTTCAAAAAATAGAAACAGAAGGAAAACTTCCAAACTCATTCTTTGAGGCCAGCATTACCTTAATCCCCAGACCAGGCAAAGACCCCATCAAAAAGGAGAATTTCAGACCGATATCCCTGATGAATATGGATTCCAAAATCCTTAACAAAATCCTAGCTAATGGGATCCAATGATACATTAAGAGGATCATCCACCACGACCAATTGGGATTTATCCCCGGGATGCAAGGGTGGTTCAACATTCGCAAATCAATTAATGTGATAGAACACAGTAATAAGAGGAGAGAGAAGAACCATATGGTCCTCTCAATTGATGCAGAAAAAGCATTTGACAAAATTCAGCATCCTTTCCTGATTAAAACTCCTCAGAGTATAGGGGTAGAGGGAACATTCCTCAAATTCATAAAATTTGTCTATGAAAAACCCACAGTGAATATCATCCTCAATGGGGAAAAGCTGAGAGCCTTTCCCTTAAGATCAGGAACACGTCAAGGATGCCCACTCTCACCACTATTGTTCAACATAGTACTAGAAGTCCTAGCAACAGCAATCAGACAACAAAAAGAAATAAAACATGTTCAAATTGGCAAAGAAGAAGTCAAACTGTCTCTTTTTTTCAGATGACATGATACTTTATGGAAAACCCAAAAGACTCCACCCCCAAATTAGTAAAACTCATACAGCAATTCAGTAATGTGGCAGGATACAAAATCAAGAACAGAAATCAGTTGCTTTCTTATACACTAACAACGCAACTGTAGAAA
>NC_058413.1:14008909-14021308 GCF_002201575.2 Neomonachus schauinslandi | reverse complement strand
ATCATTAGCCATCAGGGAAATTCAAATCAAAACCACATTGAGATACCCCCTTACACCAGTTAGGATGGCAAAAATGGACAGGGCAAGAAACAACAAATGTTGGAGAGGTTGTGGAGAAAGGGGAACCCTCTTACACTGTTGGTGGGAATGCAAGTTGGTACAGCCACTTTGGAAAACAGTGTGGAGGTGCCTCAAAAAATTAAAAATAGAGCTACCCTATGACCTAACAATTGCACTCCTGGGTATTTACCTTAAAGACACAGATGTAGTGAAAAGAAGGGCCATATGCACCCCAATGTTCATAGCAGCAATGTCCGCAATAGTCAAACTGTGGAAAGAGCCAAGATGCCCTTCAACAGATGAATGGATAAAGAAGATGTGGTCCATATATACAATGGAATATTACTCAGCCATCAGAAAGGATGAATACTTAACTTTTACATCAACCTGGATGGGACTGGAGGGGATTATGCTAAGTGGAATAAGTCAAGCAGAGAAAGTCAATTATCATATGGTTTCATTTATTTGTGGAACATAAGGAATAGCATGGAGGACATCAGGAGAAGGAAGGGAAAAATGCAGGGGGGAAGTCAGAGGGAGATATGAACCACGAGAGACTATGGACTCTGAGAAACAAACTGAGGGTTTTAGAGGGGAGGGGTGTGGGGGATGGGTTAGCCTGGTGATGGGTATTAAGGAGGGCACGTACTGCATGGAGCACTGGGTGTTATATGAAAACAAGGAATCGTGGATCACTACACCAAAAACTAATGATGTATTGTATGGTGACTAACATAACATAATAAAATAAAATAAAATAAATAAAGAAATAGTATGTTTTTCAGAGCATTTGTAGAGAGATTCAGATTTAACACATTTTATAAAAGACATCTGAATATCAAATGTCAAATATTTCTGGATTTAGTCTTTATGTTTTTTTCCCCTTATATTACTTTGCAATAGTTGCTTTCAAATCATACATCCTAATCACCTGTTTCTGTATTTCTTTTTTTTTTTTAAATAGGTTTCAGGCTTATTTATTTATTTGACAGAGAGAGACACAGCGAGAGAGGGAACACAAGCAGGGGGAGTGGGAGAGGGAGAAGCAGGCCTCCCGTAGAGCAGGGAGCCCGATGCGGGGCTCGATCCCAGGACCCTGGGATCATGACCTGAGCCAAAGGCAGATGCTTAACGACAGCCACCCAGGCGCCCCTGTATTTCTTTTTAAGAAAGACTCTCTTCTTTTGTGCCAAACTTCTGAGCTGGAATTTTGTATGTGGGTGTTACCCCCTCTGAGTTAAATGGAAACTTTCAGTGTATTGATTACCAATAATCCTGTGCTATTCTTATTAAGTATGTCTTTTATATACAAAGACACAGGCTTTTTACGTCACTCCAGTACCCTCTTCAACTTGAGAAATTCAAATATACGCTGATTAATTGTAAATAAAGAATTCTTATTCATGCAACCTTATATCTTTGCTATTAGTAAGTGACGTTCTCTTTGCTGTTATATTGCTGTTTTTTCCCCCCACTTAATTCTCCTGAAGTGATTGGCCAGGAGAATCCTCTGAAAATATGGATCATGTGGAAAACCTCAGTTCTCAAGAGCATGAATCCTCAGTGAGTTTAATCTTGAACAAACAGCCTTGGGGACAAACTGTTTTAATAATTCAGCCAAGTAATTTGTTGTTCATTGTTGATTTAGTGCCCCATCATATCTTTCCTTACCTGGAAGAAGGTTTCTCTTTGGGGATTAATATTGCTGTCAGGAGGGAAAAAAAAAAAACCAACCCATTACATTATTGGGCATGGACCATATTAAAACAGTCATGTGAATGCTTTCAGAAATATCCCGAACAATCCAAAATATCCATTTCTTTGACTACCAAGATCTCTGCATTATGGACAAAAAATGCTATTAAATGTTTATTCAATTAATTTGGTCAGTTACACATAATAATGGAGTTTTACATTTGATTTTTGGTACATATGTCAATGATGGCTTTCAAATTCAATGATTTGTCAATCACGTCAACTGTACATTCTTGAAATCAACTCTGGATAATTCCATAATCCAAACTGTTAAATTTTTATGAAAGTTCATGCTTTGTGCAGGCAGAGAAAGAAAAATCCTCATGTGACAAAGCATTTCTGGCTGCAGTGACAAAGTGTGTCCTGACATTTTTTCTGCATCACACCAGGGTTGATGTGGTGGCAATCCTGATTTATCTTCATCCAAATAAGCCGTTATCTCCCAGGACCAAAAATAGAATTTCAGAAGTGTGGATTTGGAACAAGTGACCAAAGAGGAAACAGAAAAACCAGGTAACATACTCAGAAAAATTCTTCACTGCTATGAGAATAGGGCAAAATAGACTTACTTGTAATAAATTATGTGTCTTTCTTAAGGAACAGGTTTACCATTTGATCTAAAATATTTTATGCCAGATACTCCAGGAATAAGATAGGAAGTACATGCATTTTCTCTATTTTATAAAATATTATTGGAATAAGTACAGTGGCAGTAATTTTCTCCAATATTTTATATTAGAACTACTTAAATATATACTGAGAAAAATAAATCACATCATAGCAGTAAACTTGACATATATATGGTCTTCAAAATAACTTTTTAAGATTGCTTTATATAATTTGAAGAATCCAACAATTACTTAGTTTGTATCTTAATATATTGGATAGTAGTAAGGATTACAATAGCCCTTTATAAATTGTTACTTTGTATATAGTATCTTTAAATGTCTGGCCCTGTGTGGACATTTTATTTTGTTGGTATTTTTTTATTAAGGTAAAATATACATAATTAATTATTGTCTATTCATCACCACCATCCATCTCCAGACCTTTTATCATCA
Organism: Neomonachus schauinslandi; assembly: GCF_002201575.2. Lineage (NCBI taxonomy): Eukaryota > Metazoa > Chordata > Mammalia > Carnivora > Phocidae > Neomonachus > Neomonachus schauinslandi. Next base: position 14,018,432 of record NC_058413.1, on the reverse strand, counting down.
TCCCAAACTGAAACTCTGCACCCATTAAACAATAACACTCCATTTCCTCCTTCCCCTGGCCCCTGGTAAACATTGCTATACTGTGAATATGACTGTTTATTTATGACTATATATACCTTATAAAAGGGAAACTATAAAATAGTTTCCCTTTTATGTCTGTCTTATTGCACCTAGCATAGTGTCTTCAAGCTTTATCCGTGTTATAGCATGTATCAGACTTTCTTTCCTTTTTAAGGTTGAATATTATTCCATTGTCTTATACATACCACACTATATGCATTCATTAGTTTTTGGACATTTGGATTGTTTCTACCTTATGGCTATTGTGAATAATGCTGCTATGAACATTGGTGTACAAATGACAGTTTGAATCTCTGCTTTCTATTCTTGTGTGTATATACCTCAAATAACAGTTTGATATTTAAATTAATAACCTTTATTACAAAGGGAAATTTAAAACTTACAGTGTGGAAAGTTGAGGTCAGAGAAATTTAGTTACTTGTTAGATTCATTGACCTATAATATGTATACCTTATTAGAAAGTGAATTTTAGTGTCTGTGAAAATGGAATTCATGAATTTTATTAGATATGAGATCTATAGAATCTTAAAGAAAATGCCAGTATCTATGTCCGCCTATGGGTTAATTACATGGATATTTTCTTATTTTTCGGGTCTTAAAATATTATGAATAAAATGGACACATTGTATTATGCACCCAGTTGACCTCTTATTTATAAAATGAAGACCCCTTTGATTGAATTTAGATTTAACGATACATTGCAAAGAGGAGAATGAGATGTGGAGAAAGAGACAGGGCATTTACACACAGTGATGTGAAGCATAAAGAAAGGACAGCTTCTGTAATTGTATATGACAATGACCCAGTCAATCCATCCATCCCTCAGGGAATGTCCCTTTGTGTTATGAGAGAAGATAGTGACTCATGTAAACTCATGTAAAACTAATTATAGAGATGTGCCACTAAAGTTACATGGGGAAACAAATAAAGGTAAATAATAACCTGAATTTATTTAGTGCTTATTACCTGTCAGATAGTTTTTGGAGAGCTTTATTTGGATTATTGTATTTAATCTTTAAAACCATCCTATGTGTTAGATGCCATTATGTTTCATTATGCAGATAATGTGAGTAGTTTACCCAAGGTCACACAGTTGGTAAGTATGGATTCTGAGGCTTAGATTCCAAACCAGAATATAGAACCTGAGTTCTTATAAAGTACACTGTGGGCATCTAGGGCCACCCCTGCAAAATTATAAAACAAAACAAAACAAAACTCACAAAGACTATATTTGGGATAGGCAATCCACCCTCTCTGATTGTTGTTACCCTGTTTGTCCCCAAAATCTGTTCAACCACATTCAGGTTTTAGAGGTAGCATTTTTCCTTCACTATAAAGTAACTGACTTGGAAAATGTGATAGTTTTTTAAGATGTATCTTTTTAAAATTTTTAATTTTTTTTAAAAGATTTTATTTGTTTATTTGAGAGAGAGTACATGAGCCCACAAGTACCAGTGGGTGAGCACAAGAGGGCAAGCACAAGGTTGAGGGAGAGCAAGGGGGCATGGAGCTGTTGGGGGAGGGTGTGAGGGAGAGGGAGAAGCAGGCTCCCCACTGAGCAGGGAGTCTCCCCTGGGATGATGACCTGAGCTGAAGGCAGATGCTTAACTGACTGATCCACTCAGGTGCCCCCTAAAATGTCTCTTTGTTTTTTATCTGGTGATCTGATTAGGTGTTTAATAGGACCTCAAAATTTTTGCTGCATCATTTTTATGGTCACTGCTTCAATCATTAAAAAAAGCACTTGCTTATGTGGGGAACAGATTTACCTATACAGACTATTAAATAGAAACATATTCAGATATGTATTGTGATCATATGTTTCAAAAAGATCTGGACTGAAATTCAAAATTTCAGAGTCTATAATTTCCAGTATCCTGCTGATCTGAAAGTCTCTCCCAGTGTTTTACACCTTGCATACCATATGCCTGGGTTGTTTTTCTGCCTTATGTTGTTGAATTTGGCATAGTGTAGATCTTAATTTACCTTATTTTAATTCTCATTGTGGGATAGTTATCATAGATTTAAGTTTTTGGAGCATTCCTTAGTGATTTATTTGTTCTCATTGAATGTGTTAAGAAATTTGAAGTATCTCACAAATGTTGGAAGCAGATATATTTATTTTTAATAAAATACTGTACTGGCAAAGTATAGAATTTTGTATCATTCTGAGTCAAATCACTAGTTTTCAATAATTATGTTCATAATAATTCAGTAATAATTATGTTCATAAGCACATTTTTAATAGTCAAATATTTATTGATCCCTTAAAATGCATAGAGCACACATATAGATTTTGGTGATACCATTACTAAACAGTGTTTACTCTCTTTTTTTTTTTTAAGATTTTATTTATTTATTTGAAGGAGAGAGAATGAGAGAGAGAGAGAGAGAGAGCACATGAAAGGGGGCGCACATGAGAGGGGGGAGGGTCAGAGGGAGAAGCAGACTCCCTGCTGAGCAGGGAGCCTGATGCAGAACTCGATCCCAGGACTCCAGGATCATGACCTGAGCCGAAGGCAGTCATTTAACCCACTGAGCCACCCAGGTGCCCCAAAAGTGTTTACTCTCTTGGCAGATCTAACAAATGACTGGGGAAAACACAGCTATAAATAAATGAGTGCTACAGGGCAAGGAGTTGGACCCTCATACTGGAAGTTAACTCTTGAATGCTCAGACAACCCCTATGCATTGTGAGTATTTGCCATTAAAAATGCAGACATAGCTTCATAACTGTGAGTGAAGATATTTATGTATGTATGTATGTGATGAACTGCTGGAAGGCCCAAAGATGGAATTCCTTTAAGCAGCTGGTCTCTTCTGATATATCTTAAGGGTCAGGTCTTGGTTTTCTGGAAACATAAAAATTCTGAAGGGCGAGTCCTGGTACTGATCCTAGGTTACCCTCTGGTCTAACTCTGGATTGAAAGCTCAGGAAATCTGAAATTCCTCTACTTCCAATTCAGTTCCCCCAAACCAAACTCAATCAATTTCAAAGCCTATTTCATTCAGTTTATGGTCTTTGCTGATTCCTATCTGCCTTTTCTGTTTTCTTTTATTTTCTCTTTCCTACATTTTTATTCTCCCTCTGTTTTTGAGTACAAATTGGCTTGTCTAGAAGCAAAAAGGATAAAATAATCTCCTTTCCTTCACAAATGATGGTTTACAAATGTAGATGTTATAATGGAGCACATTTAAAATAATTCTGCCAAAACAAAGTTGCACACATTACATATACAATTGGCCCTGGATTGTATCTGATAGGTCTCATGGATAATTTATTTTCCTCAAGTGAGAAGGAATATCTTATATTCCATACAGACTCAGATAATCAAGAACTAACAATATGAACAAAATACCTGGTATAATCTATTTATCAATTTAATAATCAAATAACCTTTAACACTTGCTAATTCACCCTGATTATTATAAAGATGGTCTACCAGCAAGTGCTTGCATGTCATTTAAGATAAAATTTTCAGTGACTGGAATTCAGAAATTCATACATCTGGGAAGATTATAACCTTTCCAATAAGAACATGAGTTGGGACATGATTTTCCCAAGATGACTGAACAAAATCAATTAACATTTTGATATTTTTAGAATAGAATTCTTTCTACTATACCATGATTCTGTCTAAAATCTTTATGTTGGCATTCTGAATTGAGCTACAGTTAGCAATAATCAATTCTAAACAGTTTTGGAAAGTAGGGAAAATGTCTATGTAGTACCCATTTACTTAGATTTGTACTATCAATTTTTCTCCTCTATAACCTAGGTTGTAATAAATGCCAATTTCATTTGTGTGCATATGTGTGTGTATTTTCAAACAAAATGTTGTTTTCATTGTACTTTCACTAGTGGGAAGAATTTATTTTTATTTTTTTAAAGATTTTATTTATTAGAGAGAAAGAGAGAGAGAGAGAAAGAGAGGGAGAGAGAGAGAGAGCTCAAGCAGGGAGAGTGGGAGAGGGAGAAGCAGACTCCCCACTGAGCAGGGAGCTGGATGTGGGACTGGATCCCAGGACTCTGGGATCGTGACCTGGGCCGATGGCAGACGCTTAACTGACTGAGCCACCCAGGCACCCCAGGGAAAAATTTAATATACTTATCTCTTCTCAGTTGGTTTCTTACATGTTTAAAATTCAGCTGAATTAAATAAAGTTTAATAAGCACTTAAGGGGCACTCATGGTGTGTCTGATTCTTTCACTGCTGCAGGTGACATATTTTTCAATATTTGGAACTCATAGTGAAGTAACTCAGAAAGGCAGTTATCTATAAGTGTCAGGTTATCATTTTATGCTCCATGCACTAGGTATTATTATGTAAATAAGGCTATTAGAGATGAGATTGTTTTCATGGTCAATCTCAGAAGGCCAAAAGCATTCAAGAAAAGAAGAAATGACATATAAAGTAGAAAATGAAGTCTCTGTGAGCAAGATTTTGGAGAAAGCTGCTTCCTTGTTTGGTATGCCCACTCACATGTACCTCCCAGGTGGAAAACTGGTCTCTTCATTGTAGTCGATGCAAGAAATTTGTGGAAATGAAAGCAGAAACTATGGGTGGAGATTCTAAACTCTCATTTTCTAGACAGTCACCCTGTGTGAGGCCCTGTGGGGCAAACGTGGTTGAGCCAGGCCGCCGGTTTTGACATAAAGCTTGAGATCCTCTCAAATTCATTATGGCCCTTTTGTTTGCAGCCTCTGACACCTGAGTTCAATGCCTTCCAAAGAATATATGGGAAATAGAAACAATGTGACAGAGTTTGTTCTCCTGGGGCTCACACAGGACCCTGAAGGGCAAAAAGTTCTGTTTGTCCCATTCTTACTCATCTACATTGTGACAATAGCGGGCAATCTGCTTATCATGGTAACCATTATGGCCAGCCCGTTACTGGGTTCTCCCATGTACTTTTTTCTAGCTTATTTATCATTTATAGATGCTATCTATTCTACTGTCATTGCTCCCAAGATGATTGTAGACTTGCTATATGAGAAGAAGACTATTTCCTTCCAGGCTTGTATGACTCAAGTCTTTCTAGATCACTTATTTGCAGGTGCTGAAGTCATTCTTCTGGTGGTGATGGCCTATGACCGATATGTAGCCATCTGTAAACCACTTCATTATCTAATCATCATGAATCGGAGAGCATGTGTTCTTATGCTGCTGGTGGCCTGGACTGGAGGCTTTCTGCACTCATTGGTTCAATTTCTCTTTGTTTATCAGCTCCCTTTCTGTGGCCCCAATGTCATTGACAGCTTTGTGTGTGATATGTATCCCTTACTGAAACTTGCTTGCACCAGTACCTACCTCACTGGAATTTCTGTGTTAGCTAATGGAGGAGCCATTTGCACTGGCATCTTCTTCATTCTCCTAGTTTCCTATGGGGTCATATTACACTCCCTTAAGACTCATGGTTTGGACGGGAAACACAAAGCCTTCCACACCTGTGCATCCCATATAACTATGGTCATTTTATTCTTTGTTCCCTGTATCTTCCTGTATGCAAGGCCTAATTCTACCTTTCCCATTGATAAATTCATGACTGTGGTTTTAACATTCATAACTCCCATGCTGAACCCCTTAATCTACACCCTGAGAAATGCAGAAATAAAAAATGCCATACGGAAACTTTGGAGTAGAAATGTGACCTTAGTTGGCAGAGGGTTGTATTGCTCATGCAGAATATGATATTCATTCTTTCACAGAATCAAAGACTACTTTCACTGTCAGTGATTACATCTTAAAAATTATATCCTTTGGGTTAGCCTATTTATTCTGAAGCAGCTATATAAATTAATCTTTATCTAAATGGAGTATGTTATAACCCTTAGAGGGTAAGAGAATTGTGTAAATTTAATCCCTGATATATGTAATCATACTGTGTTAAGATTCTTCAGTGGGTAACAATTTTTTCGTTTTATTTCAAGTTCTTGTTTGTGGGGTATGGTACCTCCATGACTCATAAAAATATTGCCTAATAGAACTTATTCCCTTTTAGTCCAAGAGAGTGAAATTTTAAAATTAAAAATTCACATTGTTAAAAAAACCTTAATCTAACGGTAAAAATAAATGTCCTGGTCAAATTAATTAATTTGACATTTCACAGCACATGTTCATAGTTGAGGATAGATCTATGAGAAGTGAACTTTATTAGCTTTATACTGTGATGGTAGCATATGGCTGATTTTGTATGTCCTAATTAAGTTTTGGACAGAAAAATTAAGTTGTTCAACTCATTGTGTGTATCTAGATCAAATGACCTCTTCTGGTAGTTGAAATACATATTTAAGTCTCTCATATCACAGTAGAGCATCAGAGTCTACCTACATTAAATTAAACTCTCTGGGTATACTTTTTTTTTAAAGTTGTAATAAATGTTAAACATTTTGGGAATATGTTTTGTTTTACATATGACTGCCTTTCTCATTGTCTGTGTAAACTTTGTGTTCTTGACTTAAGTAATAAGTCAAAGGTGACTCCTCTCTTTACAATTTCTCTATAAAAATTTTGGAGGTTGATTATTGTATTACAAAGAACATTTTTGAAGGCCCTGGCATTACACATTACCTTGTTGAGAGGTCAACTCACAACACAGATTGGATATGAAATTGGTATTCTTTGTCCTCATCCTTCTTTCGATTTATAATTGGATCCAGTTAGTGTATTTAGCAATATTAATGCTTCCACTTATTTAAAATGTATTGAATAAGTGCCAGCCATGAAGTTTTGTTTATTCTTTAATGAAGGAAATAAAAGGTAATCTAGATATTTTAATTAGAAAGAAGTCCAATACAGTGGATTAAATACTTCAAAATGACCAGAATTGGAGGAGCTGACACATGGATACTGGTGTGAACGCAGTTAGGATCAAGGATTTACCACCTAAGCTGTTATGCAGAGATGAGGAAGCTGGACTCAGAATGAAAGATCTGTGCATATACTTCTCAAAGTCCTTCCCTGTCCTGATTTAAAAAATATAATTAAAAAAATGTTTTAAAGTTTTCTTCTTACATTTACATCTTTAACCCATATAGGATATAAATTTTCAGGTATGGTGTGAAGTAGAAATATACTTTCCTTTTTATCATAAGAATAAATTTTCCCAGCACATTTATTGAAAACCATTGAATTTCCCACTACCCTGCAACACCTGTACTTTCACATATAAAATATCTGTTCTTCTATTTCTTAGCTTTCTATATTGTTCAATTAGTTGATCCATGAATAATAATACAGTATCTAAAGTGCTGCAATGTTTCAGATACTATTGCAATATAAAAAATCATCCCAATATTTAGTAGCTGAAAATACCAGCAATCACTTTATCATTTCAGATGGTTTCAGTGGGTCAGGAATTTGGGAGCATTTCTGAGGGTTACTTCTGCTTTAGGGCCTCTCGTGAGGTTGCAGACAGAAATTGGCTGAGCTTGAGGTCATCTGAAAAGTTTCTTTACTCATGTGCCTTGTACCTAGACTTTCAAGTCTTGAACAGTGGGAACTAGAACAACTGTTACTCCTTGAGATCATAAGAGAGAGGCCCTAAAGTGATAGAACTGGTGTCCTTATAAGGAGAGGAAGGGACATTAGAATTCTCTTTCTCAATTGTGTGCAGAGAGGAGAGGCCATGTGAGGACAGTGTGAGAAGATGGACCATCTACAAGCCCAGAAAAGAGGCTTCACCAGAAACCAGCCCTGTTGCTACCTTGATCTTGGACTTCCAGCCTCCAGGACTGTGGGAAAAGATCAATGTCTGTTTAACCCTCCCAGTCTGTAGTATTTTATTATGACAACTCAAGCAGACTTATGATGATGATGATGATGATGATAAATAATCTAGATTTGGTGAATAAAGGCCTGAGTTAAATCACTATAATTCAGTTCAGGAAGGTCATAGTTCCTCATTGAATCACCATATGTGAATAATTTCTAAAGCTAGAATTTTTTGAATGAAGGAATCATTAGGTATCCTTGAATAGTCTGTGATAGTACCATGAATAAAGGGTGTATATCTTCATCCTAACCTTTCTCTAAGGCATCTGAGACCATTTGCCAGGACAACTGTGCTCTGGAAAGAGAAATATTCAAATATTTCTGGAGATTACTGGAAATATTTTGCAAACTAGTGCTCATTCCTGTGGTCCAGTGGTCAGAAAGCAGACCAAAGGTGAAAGAAAGAGCAAAGCTATTACAATGGGCTGGTTCTGCATATATTGTTAGACTTCCATGTGTTCTACAGGAATACATTTCTGTTTTGGGTCCCTGATCACTGGACTATAGTTTCGTGGAATGAGGAAAGACTGAATAGAAGTATTTTTTTTTATTCTTATGTTAATCCCCATACATTACATCATTAGTTTTAGATGTAGTGTTCCATGATTCATTGTTTGTGCATAACACCCAGTGCTCCATGCAGAATGTGCCCTCCTCAATACCCACCACCAGGCTAACCCAACCTCCCACCGCCCTCCCGTCTAGAACCCTCAGTTTGTTTTTCAGAGTCCATCGTCTCTCATGGTTCCATCTACCCCTCCGATTTCCCCTGCTTCATTCTTCCCCTCCTGCTACCTTCTTCTTTTTTTTTCTTAACATATATTGCATTATTTGTTTCAGAGATACAGATCTGAGATTCAACAGTCTTGCACAATTCACAGCGCTTACCAGAGCACATACCCTCCCCAGTGTCTATCACCCAGTCACCCCATCCCTCCCACCCCACCCCCCACTCCAGCAACCCTCAGTTTGTTTCCTGCAATTAAGAATTCCTCATATCAGTGAGGTCATATGATACATGTCTTTCTCTTTTTGACTTATTTCGCTCAGCATAATACCGTCCAGTTCCAACCACGTCGTTGCAAATGGCAAGATCTCATTCCTTTTGATGGCTGCATAATATTCCATTGTGTATATATACCACGTCTTCTTTATCCATTCATCTGTTGATGGACATCTTGGCTCTTTCCACAGTTTGGCTATTGTGCACATTGCTGCTATAAACATCGGGGTGCACGTACCCTTTCGGATCCCTACTTTTGTATCTTTGGGGTAAATACCCAGTAGTGCAATTGCTGGATCATATGGTAGCTCTATGTTCAACTTTTTGAGGAAGCTCCATACTGTTTTCCAGAGTGGCTGCACCAGCTTGCATTCCCACCAACAGTGTAGGAGGGTTCCCCTTTCTCCGCATCCCCGCCAACATCTGTCGTTTCCTGACTTGTTAATTTTAGCCATTCTGACTGGTGTGAGGTGGTATGTCATTGAGGTTTTGATTTGGATTTCCCTGATGCCAAGCGATATTGAGCACTTTTTTATGTGTCTGTTGGCCATTTGGATGTCTTCTTTGGAAAAATGTCTGTTCGTGTCTTCTGCCCATTTCTTGATTGGATTCTTTGTTCTTTGGGTGTTGAGTTTGATGAGTTCTTTATAGATTTTGGATACTA
>NC_058413.1:13971668-14003909 GCF_002201575.2 Neomonachus schauinslandi | reverse complement strand
AAGGATTGCCACCCCAGCTTTCTTTTGGTGTCCATTAGCATGGTAAATGGTTTTCCACCCCCTCACTTTCAATCTGGGGGTGTCTTTGGTTCTAAAATGAGTCTCTTGCAGACAGCATATCGATGGGTCTTGTTTTTTAATCCAGTCTGATAGCCTGTGTCTTTTGATTGGGGCATTTAGCCCATTTACATTCAGGGTAACTATTGAAAGATAGGAATTTAGTGCCATTGTATTGCCTGTAAGGTGACTGTTACCATATATTGTCTGTGTTCCTTTCTGGTCTATGTTGCTTTTAGGCTCTCTCTTTGCTTAGAGGACCCCTTTCAAGATTTCCTGTAGGGCTGGTTTTGTGTTTGCAAATTCCTTTAGTTTTTGTTTGTCCTGGAAGCTTTTTATCTCTCCTTCAATTTTCAATGACAGCCTAGCTGGATATAGTATTCTTGGCTGCATATTTTTCTCATTTAGTGCTCTGAATATATCCTGCCAGTCCTTTCTGGCCTGCCAGGTCTCTGTGGATAGGTCTGTTGCCAGTCTAATGTTTCTACCCTTGTAGGTTACATATCTCTTCTCCCGAACTGCTTTCAGGATTTTCTCTTTGTCTATGAGACTCGTAAGTTTTACTATTAGATGTCGGGGTGTTGACCTATTTTTATTGATTTTGAGAGGGGTTCTCTGTGCTTCCTGGATTTTCATGCCTGTTTCCTTTCCCAAATTAGGGAAGTTCTCTGCTATAATTTGCTCCATTATACCTTCTGCCCCCCTCTCTCTTTCTTCTTCTTCTGGGATCCCAATTATTCTAATGTTGTTTCATCTTACGGTATTGCTTATCTCTCGAATTCTGCCCTCGTGATCCGGTAGTTGTTTATCTCTCTTTTTCTCAGCTTCTTTATTTTCCATCATTTCATCTTCTATATTACTGATTCTCTCTTCTGCCTCATTTATTCTAGCAGTTAGCGCCCTCATTTTTGATTGCACCTCATTATTATCCTTTTTGATTTCTACTTGGTTGGAGTTTAGTTCTTTTATTTCTCCAGAAAGGGTTTCTCTAATAACTTCCATATTTTTTTCAAGCCCAGCTGGTATCTTTAAAGTGATGATTCTGAACTCTAGATCTGACATCATACTAATGTCCGTATTGAGTAGGTCCCTGGCAGTCGGTACTACCTCTTGTTCTTTTTGTTGATGTGATTTTTTCCGTCTTGTCATTTTGTGCAGAGGAGAATAGATTAATGAGAGAACAAAATGCTAGCAGAGTAACAACGTCCCCAGAAAATATACTCTAAACAAATCAGAAAAGACCTGAAGCAGTGGGAAAAGAAAGGGAAAGAGAGAAAAAAGGGAAAGAAAAAAAAGAAAAAGAAAAAGATAAAAACAAAAACAAACAAAACAACAACAACAACAAAAAACCCAGAATGTGATCAAATATGATCAGGCTGGTATATAGATCAGTGCCACACACTAGATTTGGGGTGTATTTTGGTCTTTTAGAAGAAAGTGCCTCCCAAAATTTTAAAGAAAGAAAAACTTATATATGTACAAAAATAAGGGTTGATATGATGAAGGGATGGAATATGACTGTAAAGATGGAAATTATAAAAAATTTTATAAAAGGAATTGATAAGAAGTTGTTTGAAAAAAGAAAGAAGAGGATTTAAAAAAAGAAAAAAAAAGGGAGAGGATGTGATCAGGCAGGGGAATAGAAAACACCATATACTAGAGATTTAGGGTATATTTTAATCTGTTAGAAGAAACTATCTCAAAATTTTAAAGAGAACAACTTATATATATAAGCCAAAAATACGGGTAACTACTATGAAGGGATAGAATATCACTCTAAAAATGAAAAATAAAAATGTTTTTTTTAAAAAAAGGGATCGATAAGATGTAGGTTGAAAAAGGGAAAAAGAAAAATTCAAAAAGAAAAAAAAAAGACAGTTAAAAAAAAATTAACTTTGAAAGACTAAAGAATCATGGTAAAAAAGCCATGGATTCTTTGTGCAGTATTCCCCTAGCACTGGAGTTCTGCCGTTCTCATTGATGGGTAAACTTGGTCTTGGCTGGCTGTTCTCACTGATCTTCTGGGGAGGGGCCTGTTGCCGTGGTTTCCAAATGTCTCTGCCGGAGGCGGAATTGCCCCGCCCTTGCCCCCTCCCAGCTAAGTAATCTGCTGGGGTTTGCTCTCCGGGGCTTTTGTTCCCTGCGAGCTTTCCGTACAGCTTTGGAGGCGGAGAGTGAAAATGGCGGCCTCCCAATCTCCGCCCCGGAGGAGCCGAGAACTCGGGGTCCCGCTTCTCAGTGAGCCCCCAGAGAAAAGCCGTCAGTCACTCCCGTCTCCCCGGTCTCCAACCGCACTCCGTGCTCACCTGGCCTGTGACCGCGCGTTTCTATCTCTGGCACCCGACCCCGGGTGGAGTCTCCAAACCCAGCAGATCCCTGCGGTGCACTCCCGCGTGGCTCCTCCCGGGGGAGGAAGGTGAGTCTCCCCGGATCTGCCGCTTGTTGGGTCCCTGCTGGAGGAGCAGTGGCCCGACTGTGCCGCGGATCACGGTGTATGGCAACCCCGAGCTGAGAGCCCGCGCCTGGGCTCCGCCTCTGCAGCCGGCTTCCCTGCTCCGATACCTGGGAGCTCCGCCACACTCAGGCACCCCCGGTCTTTCTGTGACCCCGAGGGTCCTGAGACCACACTGTCCCGGAGGGTTCCACCCCCCGCTTAGCCACCAGAGTGACGTCCCTCGGCGGAGCAGACTTTTAAAAATTCCTATTTTGTGCTCCACGGCTCTATCACTTGCCAGAAGCGGCCCACGGAGGCCCCTCCCCCGCCGTCTATCCTCCCGAATATCGCCTCGGATTCACTTCTCCGCACGTCCTACCTTCCAGAAAGTGGTCGCTTTTCTGATGAGAGAGTTGTTGCTCTTCTTTTCTTCGATCTCCTGTTGAGTTTGTAGGTGTTCAGAATGGTTTGATCCCTATCCAGCTGAATTCCTGAGAGGAGACGAAATCCAGGTCTCCTACTCCTCTGCCATCTTGCTCCGCCCCCCCATTTTTATTTATTTATTTGACAGAGAGAGACAACAGCAAGAGAGGGAACAGAAGCAGGTGGAGTGGGAGAGGGAGAAGCAGGCTTCCCGCGGAGCAGGGAGCCCGATGCGGGGCTCGATCCCAGGACCCCGGGATCATGACCTGAGCTGAAGGCAGACGCTCAACGACTGAGCCACCCAGGCGCCCTCTTTTTTTTTTTTTTTTAAGATTTTATTTATTTGACAGAGAGAGACACAGCAAGAGAGGGAACATAAGCAGGGGGAGTGGGAGAAGCAGGCTTCCCGCGGAGCAGGGAGCCCGAAGAGGGGCTCGATCCCAGGACCCTGGGACCATGACCTGAGCCGAAGGCAGACGCTCAACGACTGAGCCACCCGAGCGCCCCTATTCTCCTTATTTGAGATGGACCTGTGCTATGGGAGCCCAGAGAACCTGTTTGGGCAGGTGTGATACGCCCCAGAGTACATCATTGCTAGTTTCATCCCCTGAGGCTGGTTCTCCACTGATGGAGGTGCTATTCCCTGACCCAGTGAATTTTCATCCATCTGCTATAATAACAGGGTGTTCCCAGGAACACCTCACTTGTGCCAGACCAGCAGCTGCTCCACAGCAGAAGTCTAGATCAGTGTTAACCATCTAATCATTTGTTCCTATACGGTGATCTGTACCGCAGTCACAGAGTGGCCACGTGTGTAATCATCCAAAAGAGCCACATGCCTCCTAACAGGCGTTTTCCCCTCCCTTTAGCGAAATCACTTTTTAAATCTCACGAAGTTATTCAATGGCAACTGGTATCCTTGAGTAGATCCACCACAGAAGGGGAAAGCAAGACTTGGTTCCTTTTTTTTTTCACCATTACTTTTATTTTTCTTTAATTTAGTTTAACATTTTGATTCTGGTGTAAACACTTTAAAAGAATTCCTAACCTGTCAAGGGCGCCTGGGTGGCTCAGTTGGTTAAGCGACTGCCTTTGGCTCAGGTCATGATCCTGGAGTCCCTGGATCGAGTCCCGCATCGGGCTCCCTGCTCGGCAGGGAGTCTGCTTTGCCCTCTGACCCTATCCCCTCTCATGTGTTCTCTCTCATTCTCTCTCTCTCAAATAAATAAATAAAATCTTTAAAAAAAAAAAAAAAGAATTCCTAACCTGTCAAGATTCTCTACCCTGATATAGTAAAACTGACTTACAACACCTCCTAGAGTCTTATTAGTTCCTGATTTGCTGTTGTCAATTTTTAATTTTTGTGTCTCGTTCATAATCATTTTAGCACCTCCCTCACTGAGCCTTGGTGTCTTCCAGTCAGACTCCCATTCATTTGTTTTGATATTACTTAACTACTATGTCCTTAACTACAATGAAATGGTATTTTTTCTTTACTTAACTACTATGTCTTTAATTACTATGAAATGGTATTTTTTCAGCACTTTTCCTTGTTGACCCTTGACTTATCCATGTGTGTATTCCAGCCTCCCAGGCAGGACATGACTATCAGATGACAAAAAGAAGCCAGGAGTCTTTTATTCTTACTTGAATTTCCACCATTTCTAATTTTCAGCAACAATTGCAACTTTTGTCTTTTTTAGTAATTAAGGATTTTGTGTAATATTCCCCAGGAATTAAACTTTCTGGAAGCAAGTGTAATTGTTCAAAAATCAAATAAGCAAAGGGGTTCTTAGAAGTGCAGTTTCTCTAGGTAGTGGGGATGTCAAGCTCTAGAGTTAACAGATTTTCAGCATATTCAAAGAGGGAGGGGGTTGAGAGATGTACAGTGCTTTTGGAAAAAGAAAGGTATTATAAGAATTTAACATAAATTATGATTATCAGAGAGTCTTTACGTGATTCTCTGTCAAGTATGCATTTTGCATTTTCTCGGAGGAACCTTATTGCTAAAAGTTACAGGTGATGAAGTGTGGTGACAACTTTGTCATAATTTTCTAATTAGTCAAATTTTAATTTTTCTTAAATTTTTTTTGCATGCCCCTGTGTGTGTGAGAGAAAGTGTGAGATAGAGAGTGAGAAGGAGTGGGGGTTAGGGAGGGCAGAGGGTAAAAGAGAGACAGAGAATCTTAAGCAGCCTTCATCATCAGTAGGGAGGATGCGGGGCTCAATGTCATGACCCCGAGATCATGACCTGAGCTGTAATCAGGAGTCTGATGCATAACCGAATGGGCCACCCCAGGTACCCCGTGAGTCAATTATTTTTTAATGACTGAAGGTGTAATTGAAGTTCAATTAACAAAAATTATCTATGGGAATTTACACACTAAATAAAGCTATATTTTAGCATATAGAACATTTAACTAGCAAAATTCCTTGTCAGATTGGATATGAGTTTTGAAGCAAAGAGCAAACAGTGACTTAAAGATGTCGACTTCAGAAATTGCTAGGAAGGACTTGCCATCAACTGAGAAGACGAAGCCTTTTCTCAGAGAGGAGTAGCGCGGTGGTGGGAGGGTGGGAAGCAATGATTGCAAGTGGAATCAGGAGTTTATTTTTTGACATTTTGAACTTGAGATTTTATTAGACAACAAAGTGGAGGTTTGGACAGGCGGTTAGATATACAAGTGTGGAATTAGGGAGGGTGGTCTGGGATGCAGATATAAATGTGTGAATTTTCAGCAGTTAGGTAACATTTCAAGCTATGGGATTGGATGCATTTACTGTAGCAGTGTGTATTGACAGAGGAAAAGAGGACCTAGGACATACAAGCTTAGCAGTCAGAGAGAAAAAGTAGAATCAACAGGAGAATGAAGAGTGACCAGCAAAGTAGAAGGAAAATTAAGAAACCAAGGTAAATAGAGATCTGAGTGGACAAAGTACAAAATCCTCTAGGACTTAGGTGAAACTTGGAGCCTGGATTTAGCCTACTACTTGACTTGAGCGCCACCTTGTGGAAAGATCTCATAAGAGCCAAATTAACCAATGGATTGTAGAAGCCACAGAAATTACCATCAACCAGGTCGCCCTCACCTGAACCGGATGAGGGTGTGTGGTTTTTTCCTTTACCCGTTTAGGAAACCGTCCTGGAAATTGACTTTATCCGAGCTTTATCATAACATTGGCTTAGCTTATCTGTCTACAGGTGTGACAAATGCCCCCTTAAAAAATATACTGTCAATTCTTTTTAGTAATAAGCCTTTCCTTTTTCCTGCTGGTTTAGATTCTTGTCTCTTTATTTTTCTCTGAAAGATCTGAACAATGCTGTACTTTAGTTAGGACTTCTGCAAATGGACTATTTGGCACCTTTTCCAAATAAGTTTCAAAACACCTCAAACCTGGCAGCAAGCCAAATGTGAACCCTGCTGTTGCTACCAGCAACAATCTGGACAGTGTCATCTACTGTTCATTTTATCCCAAATACATGTTGCTACTTCTTCCTATAATTAGCACGATACTTCTACTTCCTCATACCTCTTGTTGTAAATGTTGTTCAAATCAGTTTTCATGGGATAGATTATTAAAGTCACTTCACTCACACAGTTTCATTTCTTATTAGAGCCTACAATTCCAGGATCACAGGGCTGGCTCATTTAGCTTCTGCTCTTTGGATGACCATTTCCAATCTCAGAGGGCAGGAGGTTATCTAGGCTGATAGATACCTGACTAAGCAGTATTATTATAGTATAGAGCCATTCTTTAAAATCTCCTGGTTCTCCAGTCAAGAAATGTGCAGAAGACATGAACAGACACTTCTCCAAAAAAGACATACAAATGGCCAACAGACACATGAAAAAAAATGTTCAATGTCACTAGCCATCGGGGAAATACAAATCAAAACCACAATGAGGTATCACGTTACACCAGGCAGAATGACTAAAATTAATAAGAGGGGAAACAACAAATGTTGGCGAGGATGTGGAGAAAGGGGAACCCTCCTACACTGTTGGTGGAAATGCAAGCTGGTGCAGCCACTCTGGAAAACAGTATGGAGGTTCCTCAAGATGTTATAAATAGAGCTACCCTATGATCCAGCAATTGCACTAGTAGGCATTTACCCTAATGATACAGATGTAGTGAAAAGAAGGGGCACATGCACCCCAATGTTCATAGCAACAATGTCCGCAATAGCCAAACTGTGGAAAAAGCTGAGATGTCCTTCAACAGATGAATGGATAAAGAAGATGTGGTTCATATATAAAATGGAATATTAGCCATCAGAAAGGATGGATACCCATCATTTGCATTGACATGGAGGGAACTGGAAGTTATCATGCTAAGTGAAATAAGTCAAGCAGGGAAAGACAATTATCATATGGTTTCACTCATATATGAAACATAAGGAATAGTGCAGAGGACCACAGGGGAAGGTTGGGAAAACTGAATGGGAAGAAACTGGAGAGGGAGACAAACCATGAGTGACTCAGGACTGCGAGAAACAAACTGAGGGTTAGAGAAGGGAGGGGGTGGGGGGGATGGGGTAACCGGTGATGGGTATTAAGGAGAGCATGTGTTGTGATTAGCAATGGGTGTTATACACAACTAATGAATCATTGAACACCACATCAAAAACTAATGATGTATTCTATGTTGGCTAATTGAACATAATAATAATAAAAAAGGGAGACTATCCTCCGTTTTCTATAAAAAATTTTTTAAAAAATAAGAAAAATAAAGTCTCCTGGTTCTCTCCTGAAGACAAAACATTTTTTGATACATTTCTGATATTTCTCACAGTCCACAAGGCTTTAAAAATTGCACCACATTCAGCTTTTAGCGTGGTTTGGGGCTGTTTTATGGGAAGCTAGCATACTTAACTTTCAGGGATTTAGGAGGGAGGTTGTGGCTATATCAAGAGGACATTTAAATTTAGGTTTCTAATATTTGGTACCTGTATGGGAAAGTATTAAAATGGAAATTCTCTTATTTGTGACAAAACACACATTCTGGAGTAAGAAAAATGACTTAATGTGGGCTTTTGCTGATATAGCAATCATATGATTTGTATTTGCGCATATATTCACCACTTCTGTTGGTCTTGATTTCTTTCAGATCCAGATTCCTAGTTGGTAGAATTTATCTGCTCATAAAGGTTCCTTAACCTTCCTTGTAGTGATGGCTGGTCGTGATGAATTTCTTGAATTTTATATGTCTGAAAGTCTTTACTTCAGCTTTGTTTTTAAAGATATTTTTGGTGTTTCGAATTTGAGGTGGACAATTTTTGTTTGAGTATTTTAAAGATGTTGCTCCATTCTCTTCAGCTCCACTGGTTTACAATGTGTCTGGTGAGAAGTTTGCTGTGATTTTAATCTTTATTCTGCTGTATATATAGAGTGTCTTTTCCCTTGTGCTGTTTTTAACATTTTTTCACTGTTTTTGACCAATATATTATGATGCATCTCTTAGTGTAGTGTACATCATGACTTTGTGTCTTGTTTGATTCTTGGTTCTGTGGGTTTATAGTTTTCATTAAATTCAGAAGTAATTTGGCCATTATTTCTGTTTTCTGTCATTTCTCCCATCCTATTCTTTGAAGATTCCAATTATTCATATGTAAGGCTGTTTGAAGTTTTTTCTTAGCTCATGGATGCTCTGTGTATTTGTTTTTCAGTCCCTTTTTTTTTCTTTGTTTTCATTTTGATGGTTTCTATTGTAGTGTCTTCAAGTTTACTAATCTTTTCTGCTGCAGTGGACAATCTGTTATCTGCTATTCTCGTCTCAGTTATTGTGTTTTTAATCACTAGAATTTTAACTTTTGGCTCTTTTTTGTGTTTTCTGTGTCTCTACTTACCATATTCAATCTTTTTTCTACTTTACTGAAGATATTTAATGCAGTGATAATAATAATTTTAATGTACTCATTTACTAATTATATTATTGTCACTTTGTATGTGTATGTGTGTGGGGGTGTTGAATGGGTTTTTTCTGCCCCCATGTAATGGATGATATATTCCTACCTCTTTACATGCTTGGTGATTTTTGATTGGCTGTTAGACATTATTATTTTTACCTTGGTTGCTGGATATTTTGCATTTCTATAATTGTTTTTGAACTTTGTTAAATGGGACTAGAACAGTGTTTAGTTTTTGATTAATGTTTTCTCCCTATTGAGGCAATGTACTTTTGAATACTTTACCTGGTGCTCTGTGAATTATGAGGTTCTCTATTCTGCTGCATGGGAAACCCAGACTTTTCCAGGTCCTGTGTGAGTGCCAGGGGTTGCCTCCTCTAATTCTGCCTCATATCTGAAAGATACACAACATCCAAAGCTCTCAACTTTCCACAAGTTAACATACACATTAAAGAGTTCCCCAGTAAAATCACTAATAATGTGTATTTTTAAGTTGACAAATTGTTTCCTCTTGAAAAATAAATATGCAAAACATGGGCAGGTAAATTGGACAAAAAATGGGGGAAAGGTCTAAAAGATAATATAGCACCCAACCTCAAATAATGCAAACATGTGGTATTAACAATGAAATACACATATCACTGAAGCTGAACACAAATCTCTGAAATAGAACATAATAGGTATAAGATTTTGGAATAAGGTTAATGTGATATTTAAATTACTGGGAAAAATAAATGATTCAAAAAAGTTGCTAAGACAGTGTGTGTGTAGCTATCTGGAAAAATATTCTTTATACCATGGGAATTAAAAATAGTTAAAAATTTAAATAGAAAATACTTGTCAGTGTAGTAAAGGAAGCTATGGCAAAAGTGTGTTGCAGCTTTGTGGTAGAGAAGGCTTTTCTAATAACGATGCAAGGGCAGCTGGAAGTGAGAAGCTTTCCTAACAAGATTAGCAGAGAGGAAATTTAAGGATTGAAGAGAAGTGAGAAGGAAAAAAAAAAAGGACAGTAAAAGTGGTAATTTTCATAAAAATACAGGGAAGAGAAGGACCTGTGCTTTATATTTTGGGAATCTCTTCTAGTCTTAGGAGTATTTGTGGAATGATACAAATGAGTGAGAAAGTCCAGCCTTGTGTTCTCAGAAGAGCTCAGCTTCCCGTGGTCCAATCTGTTTGAGAATTTAACTGTTCATTATACTTTTTATGCTCCGAGTTTATCAAAACATAGAAAAAATAGAAATCTTGGCATTTGTTAATTCTTCAGTCTTCTTTCAGTCACTGGGAACCACAGGTCACTTTCTGTTGTAGCATTCTCTGCTGGAAAGCCATCCAGAGAGATCATTTTGGAGATCTTTGTGTACCAGATGTTACCTAGAGCATTTTTAATCCCCAGATGGTTTCCAGAAGAAATGATTTTCCTTTAAAAGACTGTATTTTCTAACTTGACCAAGTATCCTGCATCTTAACATTTCTTTCTTTTCTTCCTCCTTTCTGCCCTGTGTTGGAAACTTTCTTCAATGTCTCATTGGAGGAATTCATCAAGACCCTTTTCAGTGGTCATGATTCTCTACAAATGTCCAAACGAAACAAAAAGTAAAAATATTTCTAAAAGATAAATTTCATTCTTTAAGAGATTTAAACATTTCAGAATTAAATACTATAATTTAAATATTACAGGACTGTGCTAGCCCTATTCGATAATTTTGCTAAGTAGTTTGAGGCAAGAATCAAAAATAAGATTCCTTTCTTTATCAGTGAGGCAGTAGGTTAAAAAAATGGAAAAGGAACTTGGGCAATTTCATTTGCTTTGTGATCCAATTTGTGCCTGTTCCTGAAGTGATTTGCTGTCAATTGCAGCTGTGGCTATCATGTGTGTGTTCACATTTTGGGAACGAGGTTAGTATTCTGATTATTGGTATTATAAGAATGATGATCCAAATCCTATCCAAAATGTTTCAAATCCACAAGAAAACCAAAGTGAAAAAAATAAAACAAATAAGGAGGTATTTCCTCCAAGTCACACTTAGAATGTTCATTAATATTTGAAAGTAAATATTAATATTTGAAAGTAAATATTCATATATTAACAATGAATCTGAATGCCACAACTAATCTGTAATTGTACCATTAGGCAGATTGGACACAGTGGTAACCTATGCAGTCATTCCCTGAAGGGAAGACACAACCAGAAATGACACTGATGCAGGCCTTTGTCTCTAGAACTTTCAAATGCTGAAGTCTAAACTGATAAATTATTTTGGCTGAATACCAAGGCTGAAGCTGAGCTTCAGAGCATCCCTATTTAAAAGTCTTCTGCAAATTTGAGGAACAATGATTATCAAGGTACACTTAGGTGCCATGTGTGTAAACAGTGGACACTTCAATGGATCGCACAAGTTTTGATTGTGTAGATCGTACTGGGCCCATGCTCTGAGTGATATGAAGCAGTAAAAGAGTGATCTCAGGAAGATGTTCTGAGTAAAGGCAGGGAGTTGGCATGAGCTCATGGATGGGAGACAGACAGGAGGCCTCAGTTGCAGTTCATGACTGGGCAGGGTACTGGAGACAGAAACATCATTCAAGGTGGCTGATGTAATGTCTTCAGAGAATATTTCATTATGTTGGGGGAACTGGGGCATGCTTGTAGGAACCCTTTTCTGTAGCTCAGTAGTAGGATTTAGCCCTGAAGCTTCCTGCCAAGAAACCACTGGCTGCTGGAAGCAGTTGTCACTGGGGAGTTGATAAACAAAAGTGCCTGTTAGTGTGGAAGTGGTTTTGGCACCACACATTCTGATAATTAAAGGGTTGCATCAGCCTTGGAGACCAAGAGCCCATGTTGGAAGGAGTTATTGACCACAGTTTGCTGTGTACCTCAGGGAATCCACTTTTTTCTTCCCTACATCATGAGCCAAAGGCAGGGGCTGGAGTTTCGAGGCATCTGTAAGTAAGGCTGACCTAAAGAAAACATCGTTGTCATAGCTTCAGGATAGATCATGACCCCAAGAAATTATACCGCAGGAAAAAACCTGGCAAGAAAACATATAAAAGTCTATACATCAGCTAGTAAATCATTTTATTGAAGACTTTATTTTTTATAACACTGTTATGTTCACAGAAAAATTGAGAGGAAGGCATAGAAATTTCCCATGTATTGACTGCCCTCACATACGCACAGCCTCCTCATTATCAACATCCCCCACCAAAGTTATATGTTTGTTTCAGTTGAACTTACACTGACACATCATAATCACCCACATTCCATAGTTCACCTTAGGGTTCATTCTGGACCCTACCTTCATTGTACATTCTGTGGGTTTAGACAAATGTATAATAATGACATGTATCCATCATTATAGTGTCATACAGATTTTTTTTATTGCCTGAAAGATTCTCAGTGCTTCACCTATTCATCTCCCTCCACTACCTCTTCAAATTGGGTTTTTAAATTATGAAATAAGATGAAGGTAAATCTATTTTAATTTTTCTATCTTTTTGAGTTCTTCACTTTTAAGAAGTTCTTTTAAGAAGCTAAAGTACTGGCAGGCAGTCTATTAGGAGGTATGAGGTCCCCTTAGGACTCAAGGTTCTGGAAGTTCATCTATTTATAGAGCTCTGTAACCTATCAATAAGACAGTAAAGATGATGCTTTTCATTATCATTTTCCAAACAGAAGATCTTATTCTACTTGACCAGGCTTTTGATCCCAGGCTATATTCTAGGAAACAAAGAACTTTATGCTATCATGCAATTCTCTAATTCATTACCATGCTTTGCCTAACCTCTGTAAGTCATCTTCAATTAATATAAGTATGTAGGAGTAGATGGAATTATTTGTATACATATGCTTCTGTTAATAGAAGTGCAAGCATATACCTCAAATCTAACTTTCTAGATCACATATTCTAATAATACTAATAATATTTAATAAATAAGGAAATGTTTTTCTGCTTCATAGAAACTTTTCTTCCATTCACAGGACATCAGTCTATTTTAGTGCTCAAAAATTTTATTCTAAATATGACACAGATAAAGTGGCTAAGAATTGGCAATTTTAAAATTTGAGTATAATTAACACACAATGTTGATTTCAGGTGTACAACTTAGTGATTTAAAAATTTTATACATTATGCTGTGTTCACCACAAGTGTAGCTATCTTCTGAACCATTACATTGCTAACAACTGACAATTTTTAGTTGATAGTGAAAAATATAGACCCAGACTGTTTTTGATTACAAATCTATCCATGTTTTTAATTAAAACATCAACAGCAAAATAGAAAATATCTTCATTCATCAAGTGGAAGTATTAGATCTGTTTATAAATATTCTAGTCTCTTCTTTTTTTGAACATAGTTCTGTTGCATTTCCTGGACCCCTTGTGGAAATTTATTATATTATCTTGTAAAGCTGAATATTGTCACATCCTGCTACCCACCAATTACATTTGTAAGAGACATGCTTATAAATGATAATAGTTATTGTTCATAGTAGACAAATATTCATTGACAGGATAATGGGTAAACACATTTTGAAATAATCATACACTAGAGTATGTTATGACAGTAAAAATAATACAACTATATTTAAAAACCAATGTAAATCTTGGTAACATACATAATGTTGAATGAAAAAATAAAAGCACTTCCTAGAGGTCTGCATATAGTGTGCTACATTCTTTAAAATTCAAAACTAGGAAAAACCAACCTATATATATATATATGTATATATATATATATGATAAAGATATTTTATTTTTAGGAAGAAAGGTAGTTATACATTCAAAAGTCAGGATATTGGTTACCTTTAAGTTTAAGCAGGGGACAAGATAAGGAAGAGCTAAAATGGTTTTAATTATTGGTAATATTTTAGTTCTTGGGATAGAGTTAAGTTTACAAGTATTTGTTATATTATTTAAATTAGTGCAAAAAAACCCCCAGTAATATAAAATGGATAAAATACAAGACGGTAAAATAGTTGGAATGGGTGGATTCTACAGTTAAAATTTTATGATAAGAATTGGTTTCTTCTGCTTGTCTGCTGGCTCTGCTTCCTTTTGTGTTGGCTCCATTCTAGATCAGGCTCTTTCCACTTACAGCAAGATCATAGGCAAGAGTTCTGGGTCTCTACTCCAGAAACTCCATTAGGAAAAAAAAAATAATGACTTTTTTCAAGAGTCCGAACAAAAGTTTTGAGTTTGCATCATTTACATTTGCTAATAGATCCCTGACCTAATCATTACAACTGGGGGAAATGCTTTCTGATTGACCACACAGGAATCATATTCCCACCCTTGGGTCATAACACAACTCATAACTCATACTGAAAATGGAGAATTTGTGGGTCTCCCGAGGAAAATCAAGGTTCATTCAAAGAAGGAAGACAAACTCCTTTCAGGCAAAATCAATCAGGGCTCACTGAGACAGTTTTTATAACTCATCTTTAACATCTTTATGAGGCAGGCAAGTGTATCTGCTGAAGTGTTAAGATTATGTTTCATCAAAACAGCAAATGTCCACCAAAGGTCCTCCTTATTGATGCTACATTCTACACCACTTCATGAAAAATGTCACACTCTATTATGAGCACAACCTAACATTTTCAAGGTCCTATTTGATGTTTAATGAGATTCAGTGTCTCAGTGCTATTGACACTAAGTGCTACTGAGGCACATCACTGGAGGGACTCCTAGAGGATTATTAGTTGTCTCCCAAAACCTGACCTCACTTCAATCTGCTGTCTTTCTAAATTAGTAGTTTTAGAGTAGTTCAGAAAGAATCTCTTCAACTTATTTCATCTACCATCATGTGGGTAATTATTTAGAAGTAATTATAAATTATCACAAACATTTTTTCAATTTGGTTTACTTGTTTAATTCATTCATTCACTTAGTAACCAGTAGATAACTTAAGGCCTAATGTGAACTGCTGTTTATAAATGCTTACTAGTAGATATGGTGGAGAATAAGATAGTGGTAATCCCCACCCTCAATGAGTATTTAAAGTTTATGGAACTTGTGAAGATTTTGAGGAATAAAATCAGAATTCTTGGTTTCTGGTTCACATGCAAAATTTTCAGATTTTTAATTTCCTAGTAACTGATCATTTCAATCAGAATTTGCATGCAGGTGTTTTCAGCACTAATGCTCAGGGGGCCTTTCTTATGCAGAAAATTCACTCATTCCTGAAAGTCTACTCCTTTGGGTTCCAAATCACTGTCCTCTTCTCATTTTACTCATGATTCTTTGAATGTGCTTCTTAAGAATCTTCAGGTATTCTTTTAAATGTTGATGTAACCCTACATTTTGTTGTTGGCTCCACACTATCTACCTGATATCTGGGGGGAGGGGTGTGGAGTGACCTCACCCAATTTCTTGATTTAAACTATCATTTACAAGTAGTAATATCAAAATCTAGTTCTACAGTCCTAACTAAAAAAAAAAATCCAAGTGTCCACTGAACATTTTCACTCGTGTATTCTATGGCTACCTACCTGTGTTTCAAGCTATTCTCATTGCTTTACTATTAATTCTAAACTCCTCAACCTGAGATACGATTGCCAGCTATCAGAAATTTCCTTCATCATCACTTTCTAGTACTTCCTGGCTTTCAATTTAGGCTAGTCAGGAAAAAGGGGGGAATGAGGAAAAACTATTGAAAGAGAATCATTAACATAGATCTCCACACTGAAATTACTAAATGTGAAAACTGACAAGCTGTTTAAGTTTCATGAGTTTTAGTTGTTTTTTTTTTTATATGAAATGTCATTGTTAATACCTATTTCATGGGATATTTATGAAAATGAAAAGATAAAAGTTATATAAAGTGATAAAGAGATAGAATATAAAAGGCATTTAATAAATATTGGGTGAGTTAAAATTATTTCAATAAAATGAATTCCTTAACAAGTGTCATTTTACTAATATTAGTTAATGAAACAAATGGAAATGAATTTGAAATAATATGAGATATCTATTCAGTATATGTACTAATTCTCAGATTAGTTGCTACATATCTCTGGTTCTTTGGTGGGGCTTGGCTATAGCACACAGAACAGAACCCCTGGTTTTAGGACACCCTACTGCTTTCCTTGGATTGTACTTGTGAATAAATTACAAGAGTTGGAGAAGCTTGTCTCCTAAAGTGCAGAAGATCAACTTAGGGCACTGGGTGGGATCAGAGTAGTTTCTTGGAGAACCATATCCTCTTTTTGCCAAGGACACTATTTTTTCTTCTTCCTGTTCTCTAGCACCATTCATTTGTATTTTCCTTTTTTCCCCTGTATCTTTTGGCAGCCCGAGGCACCTTCTACCTCCAAACCCTTGTCTGTATTTGGTTCTTGGGTCTGAGGAGGGTTAACTTATTCTACTGCAGGCTAAATGGATGAATCAAAAGTTAAATGTATTACAACATCTGGGATGTTTCTGATTAACAAAGAAAGGGCAACTTTAGGGAATAGTATTCTCTAGGGTGCTAATATTTTATATCATGTTTAAAATAAAATATTCCCCCTGGGATACAGAAAGGGTATTTTTTGTTCTATGGGAAGGCTGCTTTCAAAAAGGGATGGAAATATTTGGCGTTAATTTATGGTGTTCTAACAGGTAAGTGACAGATTGCTTACATCTTTGTACTCAAGGAGGCATCATTACAGAATAATCCAACATATTTAAAAATTATATTTCCATATGTCTTGTGACTATTGCAACCACTTCCTCTGAGAAGGGAACAGGAAAAAAGAGATTATTTTTCAAAAGTTTGCTGTTAATATAGTAAAGAAATAAAATGAAATGTAAGCTTTGGAACAAAATAATCTTTTGAACTCAGCAAGTATTTTATGAGTACCAGGTATGTGAAAGTCTTTGTGTGGCTTTCCATTCTTATATGGGGATGGAAGGATGAATTTCATGCTGTAAGGTTTTTTTTTTATAGTTTATTGAGGTAGCAGAATGTAGAAAGTTCACAAATGCTTTTTACATAAGGTAGCTGAGGAAGATAAGTCCTCGGTATGGATATTCAAGTTGGAAGAGCTTATGCCTGGTGAGAAATTAGAGAAAAGGTCAATTGAGGCAGTGACCTTGACAGCTTCTGGAGAATGCCAGCTTTCCCATCTCCAAGTGACAGTTTTAAATAGAAAGTCATGGGGCACCTGGGTAGCTCAGTGGTTGAGCAACTGACTCTTGATTTAGCTCTGGTCATGATCTTGGGGTCCTGGGATGAGGCGCCACATCCAGCTCTATGCTCAGTGGAGAATCTGCTTGAGAGTCTTCCTTTCTCTCCTTCTGTCCCTCCCCCCCACTTTCTCTTTCTCTAAAATAAAGAAATAAATCTAAAAAAATAAATAATGGTTGTACATTAGAGTATGGAATTGTTATTCTTCCAAAATAATATCGTAAGAATTTAATTGGCAGTTCACACACATCTGAGATTTAGTTTGAGAGCTGAATAACTACTTCTCACGGAAAGTTCAGAGGAAACATGGCAGTGTGGAGGCAATACGACATCATGAAAATGAAAGGTAATGTACTATATATGTGTGAGGGTTTTTTAAAATTTATTATTATGTTCAATTAGCCAACATATAGTACATCATCAGTTTTTGATGTAGTGGTCAACGATTCATTAGTTGGGTATAACACCCAGTGGTCATCACCACCTGTGCCCTCCTTAATACCCATCACCCAGTTAACCCATCCTCCCACCCCCCTCCCTTCTGGAACCCTAAGTTTGTTTCCTTAAGGGATAAAGACTCTGGGGACAGCCTCTTAACCTTCCCACAGAGAATGGTGGATTTTGCACAGAAATGAGTGCAGGGATTCTCCCAAAGATAGAAGTCTAGTGTAACCCAATCTGGGAGGGTTAGGTAGTTGAAGAAAGCCCTTAAGGAAAGCAGTGGTTCTCACCATGGCCACTGCAGTAAAACAGATTTTTAGGATAGAATGATCCACCTGACACTCTATATTCCACCTTCATCTATTCTCCACTTTTTTTGTGTGCTTTTCTTTTTTTCTTTTTTTTTTTTTTTTTAAAGATTCTATTCACCTATTTGAGAGAGAGAGAATGAGAGACAGAGAGCATGAGAGGGAGGAGGGTCAGAGGGAGAAGCAGACTCCCTGCTGAGCAGGGAGCCCGATACGGGACTCGATCCCGGGACTCCAGGATCATGACCTGAGCCGAAGGCAGTCGCTTAACCAACTGAGCCACCCAGGTGCCCCTTTGTGTGCTTTTCTTTCGGCTCTTCTCTGTTGCCTCCAAATCCAACACTTAGTTTGTTCATTACTGTGCTGACAAATTTAGCCATTCTAAAGTTAGCTAAACTTGTTTGAAAAGTCAAGGTAAGTACAATACTTATTAGAAGATATGCTATTTTACTAGTGCTATTTGTCTCCAGATCATTGCAACTCATTTTTATGTCATATTCCCTGGAGAATCAGATGAAAGTGTTAACATGTCTGGAAAAAATGGACATGTAGTCATCCACAAAGACATGGACATAAACGTGCCTCAGTTGCAAGAAGATATGAAAAATGTCAAGGCTCTCCTTGCATTCTTTATGGGTTAAAGATTCATGTAAAAATGCTAATGTTTAAGATGATGATTTTTATGGGTGTCAGAGTCCCCAAATCTTGCATGTCTCTGTGATGCTCTTCAGAATACAACATATTCTACTCCATCTTTACTACATTGCTTAAAATTGATCTCAACTTACTTCCTGGATTTTTAAATCATGGGAATATTTGTCTGTCTGCCATACATAGTGGATAAAAGGCCGCATTAGTTTAATGATATGAAAGTGTTCTGTAATCAGAATATTACTAAAACCATCAGATAAATATTATATTTAAGAGGTAATTGAGAAGTTTTAATTAAAAAATACTAAGTACCTACATGGAACAAGGCATTGAGGTTGAAACTATGGAGAATAAAATCCTGAGAATAAATAGTTTTCAAAGATTCTTATTCCAAGAAAGAAGCTAAAGAAAGCACACACATAATTGAATTTAAGCATGGTATGTAATGTTATAAGAAAATCTATAAAGGATGTCAATGGAGAAAAGGAGTGAGAATTTCTTTTATCACAGAGTAATTACTGAAGGCCTCCAGAGAAGAGTTCTTGGAATTTGGGTCTTGAAGTTTTGAGACAATTGAAGTAGGTAGAAATGAAATGACATTCCAGGAAGGAAGGAGATTATTGATTAAACTGTTGATTAAATATTTGGTAAGTCTTCCAAATTATTTTTAAATACACCACACTTCAGTTTATACTTTTATACTTTTACTCATATGTAGTGTCCCTTTCAACACCATCTTGACAAGAAAGATCTAGAGAAAAGATTTTGTTCTTTGAAGTGAAGTCAGTGGCAATCTTATTTTCCAAATTTGAAAAAAGGAAATCTTCATTTGGAAGGTATAAAATTTCAAAGTTGAATGATCATTGACTTTGCCAGGATAGAAAAAAATTGAATCAAGTCAGTTCTATTTACTATTCCTCTTGTCTAAAAGTATATCTACCTCACTCTTCTGAATCTTTGTTCTGTTACAAGGATATGGGATTTTCACTACCTAGATAATACAAACTCTGGTGGAGATTACAGTCGTGATTTGGTCCTGCATGAACTGCCTGGTGACATTTCCCTACATGACCTCAGATCCAAAGTGCTTAAGCTAAAATTTGGATTATTGAAAACATGAGCTATTGAGTAATAATAACCTCTTTCGTTTATATGTAATCTCAGGGATTTTGGGTCCTCTAAGGAGTGCTTTCCAGAAATGGGAGGGAGAAAATTAGAAATGCAGATATTTGAGATAGTCAACTATCAAAGACATTCATTCACTTATCTGCATTAGAGTATGTCAAATACTAAGTATCATAAGGGTGTTTCAAGGTAATAGCATTTTATTTAGAAGCTGTAAGTATTTCTTGTCCCTCTTTTCAAGCTGTAATATCTGGGAACAAATGTTTAGTGAAAGATGGTGTATTATATAATTATGAAAAATATACAGTTTCTATAACTATGTATAACAAATACAGAGTGATAAATATATGCATAAAGAAGACATTCTTTATGGGGTGAAAGTGGGGTGTGATTTTATATTTATATCATGAACCTCAAAAGGCAGCCAAAATATCCAAAATGCCAAGTGATACACCATCGAAACATGGGCCCAAGGATTTATTAAATATGCAAAAATAATAACATTAATAATAAAATGGAGTCATATCTTTCACCTTTATATTCATTGAATTGACAAAATTAATCAGAATCATTTAAATGCTACAAGATTGTACCTGAAGTGTGCTCTAGGAAGATACAACCTTCACAAATTTGTTGAGATTCATAATGACCTTATGACATGGCCATTATAAATGGAGGAACAAACTATTGAGGTGACTTGTAAGAACTCACCCCTAAAACATTCATGATGAGGAATATTTATTTTTCTTAAAATATTCCATAAAATCACACATCACACCTTGAATTAATTCCTTTCTTTTTTTCAGATCAACAGCTTCACACTCAGCCTTCTCCTCGTTCATGAAATCATGCAGCTATATAATGTGACTGAGTTCATTCTGCTTGGGTTGACCCAGGATCCTCTTAGAAAGAAAATTGTGTTTGTCATTTTCTTGCTTTTCTATCTGGGGATGTTGCTGGGTAACTTTTTGATTATTACTACTATCAAGACCAGCCAGACACTAGGGAGTCCAATGTATTTCTTCCTTTTCCACCTATCCTTATCTGACACCTGCTTTTGTAGTTCCATAGCCCCTAGAATGATTGTGGATGCCCTTTTGAAGAAAACCACTATCTCTTTCAGTGAGTGCATGATACAAGTCTTTTCATTCCATTTCTTTGGCTGCCTGGAGATTTTCATCCTAATCCTCATGGCTGCTGACCGCTACGTGGCCATCTGTAAGCCCCTGCACTACACAACCATCATGAGTCGACGGGTCTGTGAGGTGCTGGTGGCTATAGCCTGGGTGGGGTCCTGTGTGCATTCTTTAGCTCAGATTTTTCTTGCCTTGAGTTTACCTTTCTGTGGTCCCAATGTGATTGATCACTATTTTTGTGACTTGCAGCCCTTGTTGAAACTTGCCTGCGCAGACACCTATGTGATCAATCTACTGTTGGTGTCCAATAGTGGGGCCATTTGTACAGTGAGTTTTGTCATGCTGATGTGCTCCTATGTTATCATCTTGTATTCTCTGAGAAACCACAGTGCTGAAGGGAGGAGAAAAGCCCTCTCCACCTGCATCTCTCACATCATTGTGGTCATCTTGTTCTTTGGTCCTTGCATATTTATATACACACGCCCTGCAACCACCTTCCCCATGGATAAGATGATAGCTGTGTTTTATACACTTGGAACACCTTTGATCAATCCTCTGATTTACACATTGAGGAATGCAGAAGTGAAAAATGCCATGAGGAAGTTATGGAGAAAGAAGTTGATTTCAGATGACAAAAGATGAGTGGGAGTTTCAAATTTTTCTTCATTGTTTGGATTTGTCTAAAAGTCTATTAAGAATGTTATCTTTTTATTGTGGTGTTAACATAATCAGGGGGCATGGGAATTCATTCCTTCAAGAATGAGCATGTACACTGGTTAGTGTTGAGTCAGTTTCATGTACAAGAAGAGACAGCACCAGGTACAAACTGCCATGTCAAGACACATGCGTGGGATGTTCACTGCTGTGTCTCTACCTCTCTTGCCTGCCTAGCATCACGGTGGTTTTGATCTAGTGTTTTTCCTGCTCTTCTTCATGTTGACTTTTGGTGTTCTCTGTTTACAGTTATACTTTTATATGCTTATATCCACAGCCTGGCAGACTATTCCTCCTTCATATGATTTCCTTTGTATTAGACACTTCAGTCACATCATGTCTGATCATGTACTTTCAACTTGGTATTTCTTCTTGGTTGACTGAGCAGAAAACACCAGATCCAAATAATTATAAAATCTTCATGTTTTAAGGGACAATTTATATGTTAGGTAATCTCCCTTCTATTTCTTGGGGTCATACTTCAAATTCTCATATTTATTTAGATCCTCCTAGAACAGTGGCAGAACATAGTGTGAATACTCACCTTTCTGAAGGAATCTTTTTACCTTGGGAAGGTTCTGATAGTGGGGGTGGTACTCATATTATTCTTTTTGTAAAAACTACTTTTTGCTTCTACAATGATCACTTCTAATTGAGGGGAAGCATTAGGTTTTTCATTGGTCATACAATTTATAATAATTTGTTTATACTATTGGGTTATTATGATTGTAGCGCAGATAGCCCAAATTAAGTAGATATATTCATGTGGGCTAGAAGTAAAGTATACAAGCAACAAAAGGTTGAAATAGGGAATTTGAATGTAACAACTGATAAAGAATGTTAAAACTCAGAGGAGTCTTTAGGCTTTGAAACAGAAATAGTTACATCACAGATATGAATTATCTTAGTGAGTTTTAATATAATCTAGAAAAGAGGGTAACTTGAGAGAGACCAAGATATTTGGACAAAACTGTATTTATGTAATAGAGAGGGATATCACCTTTTGTCACCATCCATCAACATTGCAGTATTGAGTTACATGATCACTAAGAATCTTTCAGTTTCAACCTATTTTCTTATTTGTATTTTTCTCCATAGAGAATATTTAACATGGGTATTTTTGGGTTTTTTGAACATATTTTTACTTATAAATTACTAAATTATATTAAAATCACTAAGTTTGTGTGAAGTTTACTGTAATAGGAACATTAAAACCTCTTAGCTTGAGGGGCATCTGGCTGGCTCAGTCAGGAGAACATGGGGCTCTTGATCTCAGGGTCATGAGTTTAAGCCCCATGTTGGCTATGGAGCCTACTTAAAATAAAAAGTTAACAAAAAGAAAAAAGGATTTAGTTTGAAAAAAAATCATCTATTTCTCCATGTGGGAATGGAATCCTGTGAATTCCACAATGAACACTAGTGACATATATACATCACTTTTTTTTTCAGATTCAGAATTTATCCATCTCAAGCAGTTTATCATTGATCATAGCTGATTTTCCTCTTGCAAGGGTCACACTTTAGTAGATCTTAGTTGGCAGAGTTTTATTTGAAGTCCTCTTCTATTTCACAACAAGGCATATACAAAAAGGGGAATATGTTGGATCTAATTTAGGTACCTCCTCAGAGACACTCTATTCAAAATGCCTTCTGAACATGCTTCTGAGATGGAGTTCTCTGGGCTGCTGTTACTGTGTCTCTTGACAACAGAGGTTATGATCTAATTCCAGTTCAGAATTTTGTGATAAAGATAGTAGAACTGAAAAGGTGATGGAATGTGCAACCTCACCAGGATTTTTTTTTTTTTTGATGTCAGTGTTTTGATAGGGAAAGACTAGTACTCTGACATCTAATGTAGACACATTTGTGTGGGTAAGAGGGAGAACTATGAACTCAGAGATGATCTTGCATCCTCTTGGTTGTCATAAGTAGCTCTGTCTTCCTTGAAAGAGGGCAACAACAGTCTTCTGTTGCCTAGACACCTTGTGATTACTTCATTTGAACAAGTTGTCAGACAATGATATTTGGTTTCTTCCTGAGATTCCTCCCACACCCTTCATTGTTTCCAAACATCTAACCAGGTGCGAGTCACAGGGAAGGCCAAGCAGGAAAGTCCAGTATTGCTCTAGGAGGACATGTCATACATGAGAGAACTGTAGGATTCCATGACCACTATGTACAAGTGTGACCTAGGGGAACACTTAATGATGGGGGGTGTTTTCAGTGTGGTAAAAGAGAAGTTTGGAGTTGAGAT
Source organism: Neomonachus schauinslandi (assembly GCF_002201575.2). NCBI lineage: Eukaryota > Metazoa > Chordata > Mammalia > Carnivora > Phocidae > Neomonachus > Neomonachus schauinslandi. The sequence continues at coordinate 13,980,290 of NC_058413.1, read as the reverse complement.
CTATCCTGATTGGCTTTTTCTGCAGACCCACATCATTGGAGATGCCTAATTGAATAACTATGTTGTCTGCTTTTTCTCACGGAACTCTTTGTTAGATCTGTGGAAAGAACTATAAGAGAGAGCTGCCAAAGTATGAAAGACCTGATAGTCCATTTTTTTAAAAATCTTAGGTATTGGTATATCCTCAAAGTCTGTATTATTCTTGGGTGTGCTAGTTTTGGAGTAAATATGATTTAAACTCAATTCATATTCAGAGGGCCCTAAAGTAAATTGCTTGAAAAAATTAGATCCCAAAGTTTATAGGTAGAAAAGTATCCCATCAGTAAGTCATCAGTGTGTCCATAATCACATAAAATTTTCAGAGAAAATAAGCCCAACTGAAAGAATTGAAGCTTGACATGACAACTGAGGATTGAGCATGGTGTGTGTGCGTGTATATATGTACATATGTATATGTATTTATGTATTATTTTTTATTTTTATGCTTCTTAGCATTCTTAGAAACCTCTTTAATACAAGTGATCATAAACACTTCTCCATAGGCATTGTAGAATGTTATAACTTCCATTTACTGATACTACACTGTTCTCAATGCATCTTGCAAGTTCTTATATTTTTAATGGCAATCAGACTACAATATATTAATGTATCAACTCAACATGTTGTATACCATAAACTTACACAAGATATTTTAATTAAAAAAAAGATGTTCTTATTAAAAGGGCTATCCTGAAGATAAATTTTGGTTCAAACTTTGGAGGAACTAACGGGACATTGGTGAGTAGTGAAAAATAATAACATGTGAGAGTCCCTAAGTAAAATTTTGCTGACTTTAAATAATTTGGCTACTATTGCATGTAATAATTTAAAAAAACCTTTACAGTTAAAAAATGCATATGTCTGAATATAGAATCTTTTGACATGAAACATGTAGCTAGGACTTGAAATTTGATGTTAGGAGTTGATTTGTTGAAATCCCTTTAGGCATGTAATTCTACATGTAACATGTGCTATATTATCATATTTCCAGTTCCCAGGGCTAGGGCAGGAAATTCTGAGGGGCATTTTGGAATTATGTCTACCACAGTGTAAAAGGAGTTTTGGAAAATCATAGCTTTAACCCAAGAAGTGGAGAGTGCATAATTCAGTATTTCTAAAATGAACATATTTCTATCTCTATTAAATATGCCACTTTTGCATCTTCTTCCAAATGTTATTTATCCATGTGGAGAATATGACATTCCCTTAGGCGTGGTTCGAGTCTTGCAAGAAATATAAGTAACATTTTATATTAACATAATCCTTGAATACAACTAAATATATGATCTTCATCAAGTATCTTATACAATCAGTTCAGCTATAACAAATTGTCTACATGCACGAACACGTCAATGCCGTGGATGAGGGCCTGGAGTGGGGAACTTATATTTCAGTGTCACAGAGTTTTGTGCAGTGAGCTGTTGTCTTATTTTGTCCTTCAGTATCAATGACTTTGGTCTAAAGATTGTGATCTGAATGCTTTGTCCTGGAGATATTTCCAAGTTTCTTTGTAAATTGTGTCAGAAATTTTCCAATAATAATAGTAAATAATAGTAGTAATACTAATTATAATAATAGTGACTACATATTACTGATGTGTGATAAAATAATTATACTTATAGGGGAAGAATCTATATATCAGTGAGATAAGTGTCTTATCCAAGGTCACATAGCCTGTGAAAGGTACGCCTGGGATTCAAACTCAGACCCTCGGGTTTCAGCGTTTGAGGTGGTAAACATGAGATCATCCTGGACATCTGGCAAATGCATCTCACATAAAATTGCCTCTTCTTCTAAATACTTAAGATGCATATATGATTAGGTTTTGATGCTCTTCCTATGGTGCATCCTTCAGCCATCTTCCTGTTTCCATTCGCATGCTCAAATGCATGCACTCACACAAAAATAATCAGTCCTCCTTGCAGTGTTTCTGACATCAAAAGCACAAAAATTAAATTGTTTAGACAGGGAACAGAATTGTAAGTGTATTTCAATAAAAAAATGAAAAGTAAATCTTTTAAATTTTATGGTACTTTGCCATCATCAAATAATCAAAACTATAGAAATTATCTTAGTAATTTATTTTGTTGGTGCAATTGAGATTCTACTATGAGTGGACTGTATAAGTTGGAAAATAACATTATTTATCCTAAGTACACAATTCAAAATTTAAGTGTAATTTTGAAATATGCAGTACATTATTTTATTATTTTAATAAAAATTCAGATACACTTATTAAGTACTTCCTCTGTGTAAAATGTGGTAGTACTGGTCACAGTCATTGTAGGGTCAGTAAAGCATCTTAGCCAAGGTCAAATCCTACTATACTAGTTACTAGTTGCCTAGTCTTGTCAATTTATCTCTTTGTGCCTCTGTGGAAATATTAATAATACCATCTCATAAGATCATTATGTGCATTAAATTAAAAAAATTCCTTTAACATCCTTAGCACAATTACTAGCACACTGTAATGACTTTTCAATTACTGCTATTACACTTGCCATCCTCAAAATTTAAGTTATTAAATACAGTCTAAGGAAGAATAGACCCTATTTTCATTGAGTTAATAGTCTATTGAGAAAATGAGAGAAGAACACCAATATTTAAAGAATACGCACAAAACCCCCCAAAACAAAATGAGAAAACCTTCAACTATTTATGAAAAGAGGGTCAAATGATCTGGTGAAATTAGGTATTGGGAGTGTAAAGGGATGACTTGGGTTGTGCAATTAGGTTTCAGAAAGGTGATATAATGAGGATAAGCTTTGTTGGAATGGGGACATTTAAATGACACCTTAATTATTTTAAGAAAAAGCCGAATACCCTCAATGTTAGTAAATAATTAGCCTTGATAATGGAAACAGTGGAAGACCCTTAAGAAATATAATGGATGCATTAGTGTTTATTCTTTGTGTAGAAAGGAATAAGGCCACTTTAAAAACTTTTTGATCAGTGACCGTAGAAACTACATTCGATATTTAACATCATATATTTGAGGCAATCTAAAAAAAATCTATTTTAAAAAGCACATTTGAAAAACCAAAGCAATAGCAAATTAAAATCACCAGTTTATTTTTACTAGCCTTGTCCAAGAATTCCCATAAGGATTGCCATTGACAGGTACAGTTCTTACGTGCATCCAGAGCCTTTAAATACTCTTCCTGACCTGTTCCCCTGCAGCTTCTCCAAGAGTCCCCAACCCTGTGCATTTAGGGAAGTAGACATTGAAGCTCATTATTGCACCAAAGGGAAAAAAAGGCAAGACAGAAAGGCCCAGATGCAGTTGAGATTTTCCTTCCAGTTTTATGCTTCTCATTCCTGTTCTGAGTATTCATAGTTTTTAAGATATATTTATTTTATTTTATTATTTTTTTATTTTTGTAGTTTCAAGTTTTTATTTATATTCCAGTTAGTTAACATATAGTGTAATACTAGTTTCAGGAGTAGAATTCATTACATTTAAATATAATTTGAAACCTACCTACAAAGTATGAGACTTTTTCATTACTTTTTTTGTCCTAAGAGATCTATTCACCTTCTGATTTTGAAGATTTTTTTTCATTTGTTGTCTTGAGTTCAAGAAGACAAAGATATCCCTTTCAATATTAATTGGAATTGGTTGATACTAAATATGTGAGTTCTTATATTTTTTTCCTTTTCCTTCTTTTCTTTATTCGTACATTTTCTATTTTTGCATGTCTGAGTTATGTCATCTCTTTGAACAGCTATAGAATCATCTATCTTTATTCACTTGTTTTCTAAGGTAATATTTTTGCATGAATAATATTCTAGAAATATATCTTCTTGATAATGATTTCTTTTATAACCTTTTAGGCTTCTAATTCATGTAACAATTTGGCATTTTAATAGTTTAAAAACAACTTTTAAAGGTCTACTGTAATAAAAAAATTAAAAAAAAATGGGAATGTTATTTTGAAATCCTGGTTTCAAACTTGGGACTGCTTAGCTGCCAGGTCAGGAGGCTAAGAGAAATTATGGAATGTTGTGCACTCTCCTTTGGATAGAAAATCAATGATAAAAAACAGTAAAAGTTTAGAAAAAATCAAATAATTGAATAAGATAAGAAGTAAGTAATAAAGAGAATAAAGATAGTAAAAAAATGATGGAAATTAATTGATAATTTTGATAAACTGGTAAATGAATTAGTAAATCATTTGATTAAAAAAATTAGTTCTTTGCAGCTGGAAGGATCCATGAAAACTACAATTCCTTATTTTCTTAAGAGGAAATAGATATCCAAAGAATCTGAGGAACTAAATCCCATAATCAGGGAGTGGCAGATCAGGACAAGAACCTCCATTTCTTGCCTCACTGTGCCATAGGTCTGTAATACTGAGCAGTAATCCATGGTATTTGAAATGAATAGGGATTATATGGAAGAAAATTTCAGTAACCACAGTTAAAGAATTTCAAATTATATAATCGGTGACTATTTCTTTAACAAAAATAAATCTGATATATATTAAAATTTTAAAAAACCTGCAGAAAACTAGAAAATGACCTAAGTAAAATAGAGGGATAAAAAAATTATTTTCTTGAAGTGTTTGATTCATTATTCTAAATAATAAGAGAGAGACTATTTTTTGTAGGGTATTGAAGATCTTTATGAATAAATTTTTACTTTGATTTTAGTTCTTCCATCTGTGAAATGGGAGATCCTATGACCTACCCCAGGTTAGTTTGGGATTTTCAGTAATGGTTAGTTGTCAAAATACTTTTATAACTTCTGTAGAAATCTATATTCAGTGGCATGTTAAACTCATTAAAGAAAATTTATTCCCAATGTTCCCTTTGTCCTAGAACTGTGAAGCATTTATAGAATATTAGTCATTTTTAAATTAATAATAAAATTTCATAGTTAATTCTTATGATGTATTATATGCACTGTAGCTAAACGTTTTATATGAATATTTTAATTTGATTCCCACAAGAATCTTATGTGATAAGTACTATTATCACTGTTTTACAGATGAAAAAACAAGGCTCAGAAGGTTTATAACCTGCCTAAGATTATTTAGGTTTAGTGGACCATATATTGAAACGCATTCAGCCAAATTCAAGCACTCTCTCCCACCATGATAACCTGTCTCTCTTGCAAATACAGTTGCCAATTTCACTTCAGGAATTGAAGATTAGCCAGTCAGTCTTGGGTCCTAAGAAATATTTTCTGTGAGAATAAGGACACCAAGATGATACTGAAAATCAGGGGTTATTTTTTCCCCTCCTTTTTAATGCCTTTTTAGCAGAGTGAACACCAGTGTCCCAACTGCCCCTTTTAGGATGCTGTCTGGTGTAGATTTTCTTAGTGACCTTGTTGCAACAGAGATGAAGATTGTAGGTAATCAGAAGTTTTAAATATGGCGGCATTTCTACTGAGTCCATATATATTGGAGGTTGTTAACCTTTTGTGTAGCATATCCTGATATTCAGCAATCTCTGCTGCAAATTTGTTGTTTCCTTCTGTTAAAATGAAAATAGAGTTGGTTCAGTAAAACAAGGAACCATGAAAAAGAGCAAATTATGAACTTGAGTCCTCAGTGATAACAGCTAGAGATATAACAAATCACCTTGAAATTTCTTTAAATCCTATCTGGATTATAAAAGTATAACTAGATGTGCTAGTGCTGATATAAAGACCAAATCCAGATAGAGGTTTAAAAGAGATACAGATATAGATGTGTTTCCTGTTTCCTTATTATCAAATATGTCCTCATGAAGAAGTGTGGGAGTTGGGTACATATGTACCTGTCCAGTTATATTTACATTTTTTATGACAATTGATGACATATGATGCTTGAGGAAGAGCATCTATTCTAAACTTGCTAAAGACATTGAGGAAACAATGTAGTAATTAATGATAAACAAATTATTTAAGTTTACTGAATTCCAGTTCACTTTTTGTTCTGCTTCATTTCATTTCTTATGTATTGTGTTCTTCTCAAACCATATTATAAAATGAGTTTTAAAATTAACTTTAATTTCAGAAGTAATAATGAAATATAATCTCTTTAATAAAGAAATTAAAACATTGAATAACACTACAATCTCCTTTGGCCATCACCTCCTTTATTTCTGAGAAGTAAATCTTTACTTCACACATTTTTCTATTAATTTATAAGCACAGAAGTTCTCACAGAAACTACATGGTATTCTGTGGCTGTGATCTTTTTTTTTTAACATGCATGTTATCATATGTGATTATTTTTGTCCATTAAGTTTTCCATACTAAAGTATGTCTTAGCGATTTGTATCATGGTAGATGTCTCTCAGGGACTGAACATTTAAATGTGTCTACTTTTCCATAATGAGAACATACCACCCCTTATTTCCATTCTATTGTCAGGTTTTAGATCACTTCTATTTTCCAAATTTGAATGAGTATGTAAAGAATATCCTTTTGTATGCTTTCTGGGGTAGTTTTTCTGGGTCACTCATCAAAAATTTAATGGACAACCTTTTAAATTTTATTTTTATAAAGTTGATGAGTGGGAATATAGTATCTCATTCTTGTTGAATCTACATTTCCCTGATTCTAATGAGGTTGAATATTTTGATATACACTTTTTTTAAAATTTATTTATTTTTATTCTTATGTTAATCCCCATACATTACATCATTAGTTTTAGATGAAGTGTTCCATGATTCATTGTTTGTGCATAACACCCAGTGCTCCATGCAGAATGTGCCCTCCTCAATACCCACCACCAGGCTAACCCATCCTCCCACCCCCCTCCCCTCTAGAACCCTGTTTGTTTTTCAGAGTCCATCGTCTCTCATGGTTCGTCTACCCCTCCGATTTCCCCCGCTTCATTCTTCCCCTCCTGCTACCTTCTTCTTCCTCTTCTTCTTCTTTTTTTTTTTTTAAAGATTTTATTTATTTATTTGAGACAGAGAGAATGAGAGAGAGAGAGCACATGAGAGGGGGGAGGGTCAGAGGGAGAAGCAGGCTCCCTGCCGAGCAGGGAGCCCGATGCGGGACTTTTTTTTTTTTTTTTCTTAACATATATTGCATTATTTGTTTCAGAGGTACAGATCTGATATTCAACAGTCTTGCACAATTCACAGTGCTTACCAGAGCACATACCCTCCCCAGTGTCTAACACCCAGTCACCCCATCCCTCCCACCCCACCCCCCACTCCAGCAACCCTCAGTTTGTTTCCTGCAATTAAGAATTCCTCATATCAGTGGGATCATATGATACATGTCTTTCTCTGTTTGACTTATTTCACTCAACATAATACCGTCCAGTTCCATCCACGTCATTGCAAATGGCAAGATCTCATTCCTTATGATGGCTGCATAATATTCCATGTATATATATACCACCTCTTCTTTATCCATTCATCTGTCGATGGACATCTTGGCTCTTTCCACAGTTTGGCTATTGTGGACATTGCTGCTATAAACCTCGGGGTGCACGTACCCTTTCGGATCCCTACTTTTGTATCTTTGGGTAAATACCCAGTAGTGCAATTGCTGGATCATATGGTAGCTCTATGTTCAACTTTTTGAGGAACCTCCATACAGTTTTCCAGAGTGGCTGCACCAGCTTGCATTCCCACCAACAGCGTAGGAGGGTTCCCCTTTCTCCGCATCCCTGCCAACATCTGTCGTTTCCTGACTTGTTAATTTTAGCCATTCTGACTGGTGTGAGGTGGTATCTCATTGAGGTTTTGATTTGGATTTCCCTGATGCCGAGCGATATTGAGCACTTTTTTATGTGTCTGTTGGCCATTTGGATGTCTTCTTTGGAAAAATGTCTGTTCATGTCTTCTGCCCATTTCTTGATTGGATTATTTGTTCTTTGGGTGTTGAGTTTGATGAGTTCTTTATAGATTTTGGATACTACCCCTTTATCTGATATGTCATTTGCAAATATCTTCTCCCATTCTGTCGGTTGTCTTTTGGTTTTGTTGACTGTTTCCTTTGCTTTGCAAAAGCTTTTTATCTTGATGAAGTCCCAATAGTTCATTTTTGCCCTTGCTTCCCTTGCCTTTGGCGATGTTTCTAGGAAGAAGTTGCGTCGGCTGAGGTCAAAGAGGTTGCTGCCTGTGTTCTCCTTTAGGATTTTGATGGACTCCTGTCTCACATTGAGGTCTTTCAACCATTTGGGGTCTATTTTTGTGTGTGGTGTAAGGAAATGGTCCAGTTTCATTCTTCTGCATGTGGCTATCCAATTTTCCCAACACCATTTTTTTTTTTTTTAAGATTTTATTTATTGGAGACAGAATGAGAGAGAGAGAGCTCATGAGAGGGGGGAGGGTCAGAGGGAGAAGCAGGTTCCCCACCGAGCAGGGAGCCCGATGCGGGACTCGATCCTGGGACTCCAGGATCATGACCTGAGCCGAAGGCAGTTGCTTAACCGACTGAGCCACCCAGGCACCCCCCAACACCATTTGTTGAAGAGACTGTCTTTGTTCCATTGGAGATTCTTTCCTGCTTTGTCAAAGATGAGTTGACCATAGAGTTGAGGGTTCATTTCTGGGCTCTCTATTCTGTTCCATTGATCTATGTGTCTGTTTTTGTGCCAGTACCATGCTGTCATCATCAAGACAGCATGG
>NC_058413.1:13901312-13971268 GCF_002201575.2 Neomonachus schauinslandi | reverse complement strand
TTTCATCCTGGTTCAGTTTTGGTAGTTGATACATCTCTAGGAATGCAACCATTTCTTCCAGGTTATCTAATTTGCTGGCATAGAGTTGCTCATACTATGTTCTTATAATTGTTTGTATTTCTTTGGTGTTGGTTGTGATCTCTCCTCTTTCATTCATGATTTTATTGATTTGGGTCATTTCTCTTCTCTTTTTGATAAGTCTGGCCAGGGGTTTATCAATCTTGTTAATTCTTTCAAAGAACCAGCTCCTAGTTTTGTTGATCTGTTCTACTGTTCTTTTGGTTTCTATTTCATTGATTTCTGCTCTGATCTTTATTATTTCTCTTCTCCTGCTGGGTTTAGGCTTTATTTGCTGTTCTTTCTCCAGCTCCTTTAGGTGTACGGTTAGGTTGTGTACTTGAGACCTTTCTTGTTTCTTGAGAAAGGCTTGTATTGCTATATACTTTCCTCTTAGGACCACCTTTGCTGCATCCCAAAGATTTTGAACAGTTGTGTTTTCATTGTCATTGGTTCCATGAATTGTTTTAGTTCTTCTTTAATCTCCTGGTTGACCCATTCATTCTTTAGTAGGATGCTCCTTAGCTCCATGTATTTGAGTTCTTTCTGACTTTCCTCTTGTGATTGAGTTCTAGTTTCAAAGCATTGTGGTCTGAAAATAGGCAGGGAATGATCCCAATCTTTTGGTACCGGTTGAGACCTGAATTGTGACCTGGGATGTGATCTATTCTGGAGAATGTTCCATGGGCACTAGAGAAGAATGTGTATTCTGTTGCTTTGGGATGGAATGTTCTGAATATGTCTGTGAAGTCCATTTGGTCCAGTGTGTCATTTAAAGTCTTTATTTCCTTGTTGATCTTTGGCTTAGATGATCCGTCCATTTCAGTGAGGGGGATGTTAAAGTCCCCCACTATTATTGTATTGTTGTTGATGTGTTTCTTTGCTTTTGTTATTAATTGGCTTATATAATTGGCTGCTCCCATGTGAGGGGCATAGATATTTACAATTTTTAGATCTTTTTGTTGGATAGACCCTTTAAGTAGGATATAGTGTCCTTCCTCATCTCTTATTACAGTCTTTGGTTTACAATCTAATTTGTCTGATATAAGGATTGCCACCCCAGCTTTCTTTTGGTGTCCATTAGCATGGTAAATGGTTTTCCACCCCCTTACTTTCAATCTGGGGGTGTCTTTGGGTCTCAAATGAATCTCTTGCAGACAGCATATCAATGGGTCTTGTTTTTTAATCCAATTTGATAGCCTGTGTCTTTTGATTGGGGCATTTAGCCCATTTACATTCAGGGTAACTATTGAAAGATAGGAATTTAGTGCCATTGTATTGCCTGTAAGGTGACTATTATTTTATATTGTCTGTGTTCCTTTCTGGTCTATGTTGCTTTTAGGCTCTCTCTTTGCTTAGAGGAACCCTTTCAAGATTTCTTGTAGGGCTGGTTTTGTGTTTGCAAATTCCTTTAGTTTTTGTTTGTCCTGAAAGCTTTTTATCTCTCCTTCTATTTTCAATGACAGCCTAGCTGGATATAGTATTCTTGGCTGCATATTTTTCTCATTTAGTACTCTGAATCTATCATGCCAGTCCTTTCTGGCCTGCCAGGTCTCTGTGGATAGGTCTGTTGCCAATCGAATGTTTCTACCATTGAAGGTTACTGATCGCTTGTCCCAAGCTGCTTTCAGGATTCTCTCTTTGTCTCTGAGACTTGTAAGTTTTACTATTAGATGTCGGGGTGTTGACCTATTTTTATTGATTTTGAGAGGGGTTCTCTGTGCCTCCTGGATTTTGATGCCTGTTTCCTTCCCCAAATTAGGGAAGTTCTCTGTTATAATTTGCTCCAATATACTCTGCCCCTCTCTCTCTTTCTTCTTCCTCTGGGATCCCAATTATTCTAATGTTGTTTCGTCCTATGGTATCACTTATCTCTCAAATTCTGCCCTCGTGATCCAGTAGTTGTTTATGTCTCTTTTTCTCAGCTTCTTTATTTTCCATCATTTGGTCTTCTATATCACTGATTCTCTCTTTCACCTCATTTAACCTAGCAGTTAGCACCCCCATTTTTGATTACACCTCATTAATAGACTTTTTGATTTCTACTTGGTTGGATTTTAGTTCTTTTATTTCTCCAGAAAGTGTTTCTCTAATAACTTCCCTGCTTTTTTCAAGCCCAGCTAGTATCTTTAAAGTGATGATTCTGAACTCTAGATCCAACATCATACTAATGTCCATATTGAGTAGGTCCCTGGCAGTCGGTACTACCTCTTATTTTTTTTGTTGTTGTGATTTTTTCCATGTTGTCATTTTGTCCACAGGAGAATAGATGAGTGAGAGAACAACATTCTAACAGGGTAACAATGTCCCCAGAAAATATACTCTAAACAAATCAGAAAAGATCTGAAGCTGGGGGAAAAGAAAGGGGAAGAAAGAAAAAAGAAAAAGAAAAAAAAAGAAAAAGAAAAAGATAAAAACAAACAAAAACAGAACAAAACAAAAAAAACCAGAATATGATCAAATATGATCAGGCTGGTGCATAGATCAGTGGCATACACTAGATTTTGGGTGTATTTTGGTCTGTTTGAAGAAAGTGCCTCCCAAAATTTTAAAGAAAGAAAAACTTATATATGTACAAAAATAAGGGTTGATATGATGAAGGGATGGAATATGACTGTAAAGATGGAAATTATAAAAAATTTTATAAAAGGAATTGATAAGAAGTTGTTTGAAAAAAGAAAGAAGAGAATTAAAAAAAAAAAGAAAAAAAAAGGGAGAGAATGTGATCAGGCAGGAGACCAGAACAAAGCCATACACTAGAGATTTAGGGTATATTTTGATCTGTTAGAAGAAACTGTATCTCAAAATTTTAAAGAGAGAACAACTTATATATATGCCAAAAATAAGGGTAACTACTATGAAGGGATAGAATATGACTCTAAAAATGAAAAATAAAAATGTTTTTTAAAAAAGGGATTGATAAGATGTTGGTTGAAAAAGGGAAAGAAAAATTCAAAAAAAAAAAACACAGTTAAAAAAATTATCTTTGAAAGACTAAAGAATCATGGTAAAAAAGCCATGGATTCTTTGTGCAGTATTCCCCTAGTGCTGGATTTCTGCCGTTCTCATTGATCAGTAAACTTGGTCTTGGCTGGCTGTTCTCGCTGATCTTCTGGGGAGGGGCCTGTTGCCGTGGTTCCCAAATGTCTTTGCCGGAGGTGGAATTGCCCCGCCCTTGCCGGTCCGGGCTAAGTAATCTGCTAGGGTTTGCTCTCGGGAGCTTTTGTTCCTGCAAGCTCTCCGCACAGCTTTGGAGGCCGAGAGTGAAAATGGCGGCCTCCCAATCTTCGCCCTGGAGGAGCCGAGAACTCGGGGCCCCCACTCCTCAGTGAGCCCCCAGAGAAAAGCAGTCAATCACTCCCGTCTCCCCGGTCTCCGGCCGCACTCTGTGCTCACCTGGTATGTGACCGAGCTTTTCTATCTCTGGCACCTGACCCCATGTGGAGTCTCCAAACCTGGCTGATCCCTGTGGTGCACTCCCATGCTGCTCCTCCCGGGGGAGGAAGGTGAGTCTCCCCGGATCTGCCGCTTGTTGGGTCCCTGCTGGAGGAGCAGTGGCCCGACTGTGCTGCGGATCACGGTTTATGGCCACCCCGAGCTGAGAGCCTGCGCCTGGGCTCCGCCCCTGCAGCCGGCTTCCCTGCTCCATTACCTGGGAGCTCTGCCACACTCAGGCACCCCCCCGTCTTTCTGTGACCCTGACGGTCCTGAGACCACACTGTCCCATGAGGGTTCTACCCTCCGCTTAGCCACTAGAGCGACGTCCCTCAGCGGAGCAGACTTCTAAAAGTTCTGATTTTGTGCTCCATGGCTCTATCACTTGCCGGAAGTGGCTGACAGAGGCCCCCTCCCCCGCCGTCTATGCTCCCAAATATCGCCTTAGATTCACTTCTCCGCACGTCCTACCTTCCAGAAAGTGATCGCTTTTCTGTTCAGAGAGTTGTTGCTATTCTTTTCTTTGATCTCCTGTTGAGTTTGTAGGTGTTCAGAATGGTTTGATCCCTATCCAGCTGAATTCCTGAGACCAGATGAAATCTACGTCTCCTACTCCTCCACCATCTTGCTCCGCCCCCTCCTAATACAATTCTATATTCAATGAGGGAATTCCATTTTTAAGGACAGAAGAGATAACTCACAGATAAAATAATCTTGAACCATTTATTTTAAACAAATCACACCATTGCCCAGAATCATTGCAACTGATTGTGCTTATGTGACAGTGTTATTTTCAGAGATTTTTGCAAGAAATTAGGCCACAGGTGGTTAATTTGAGGTTCATGGATAGAATTCAACCCAAAAGTCCAAAAACTATCTGAAATCCTATTAAAAATCTTGTTGTATGCCCAATGTGCATTTTTCTAAAATAGTCTCATAGGAACTCACATTATAAAAGTAAAAGTAAAAGTAAAAAGCATTGTTAAGTTGCTGTTATAACCCCTCAAAATAGACTGTCATATTTTATCAGTGTGTAGAGTTTGGTAAGTTCTTTATAGATCTTGGATACAAGCCCTTTATCTGTAGTGTCATTTGCAAATATCTTCTCCCATTCTATCAGTTACCTTTTTATTTTGTTGACTGTTTCCTTTGCTGTGCAGAAGCTTTTTATCTTGATGAAGTCACAAAGTACATTTCACTTTTGTTTCCCTTGCCTTTGGAGAACTGTCCTGAAAGAAATTTGCTGTGGCCGATGTCAAAGAGGTTACTGCCTATGTTCTCCTCTAGGATTTTGATGGATTACTGTCTCACATTGAGGTCTTTCATCCATTTAGAGTTTATCTGTGTGTATGGTGTAAGAAAATGGTTGAGTGTCATTCTTATGTATATAGGGTCCAATTTTCCCAGCACCATTTATTGAAAAGACTGTCTTTTTTCCATTGGATATTCTTTCCTGATTTGTCGAAGATTAGTTGACCATCGAGTTGAGGGTCCATATCTGGTCTCTCTATTCTGTTTCATTGGTCTATGTGTCTGTTTTTGTGCCAGTACCATACTGTCTTTGTGATCACGGCTTTTTAATATAGTTTGAAATCAGGCAACGTGATGCCCCCAGCTTTGTTTTCTTTTTCAACATTTCCTTGGTGATTTGGGGTCTTTTCTGGTTCCATACAAATTTTAGATTTGTGTGTTTCAGCACCTCAAAAAATGCCATTGGTCAATTATATGGTTTCACTTATTTGTGCAACATAAGGAATAGCATGGAAGACATTAGGAGAAGGAAAGGAAAAATGAAGGGGGGGGAATTAGAGGGGGAGATGAACCATTAGAGACTAAGGACTCTGGGGAAAAAACAGGGTTTTAGAGGGGAGGGGGTGGGGGGATGGGTTAGTGTGGTGATAGGTATTAAGGAGCTCACGTATTGCAAGGAGCACAATGAAACAATGAATCATGTAACACTACATCAAAAACTAATGATGTAATGTATGGTGATTAACATAGCATAAAATAAAATAAAATAATAGAATAAAATAAAATAAGGGAGGAATGGAGTGGCTGGGTGATAGACATTGTGGAGGGTATGTGCTATGGTGAGCGCTGTGAATTGTGTAAGATTGATGAATCACAGACCTGTACCTCTGAAACAAATAATACATTATATGTTAAAAAAAAAAAGATAGTAGGAAGGGAAAAATGATTGGGGGGAATCAGAGGGGGAGACGAACCATGAAAGACTATGGACTCTAAATGAATGACTTTTAAAGATTTTATTTATTTATTTATTTGAGAGAGAGAGAATGAGAGAGAGAGAGAGAGATCATGGGGGGGGAGGGTCAGATGGAGGAGCAGACTCCCTGATGAGCAGGGAGTCCAATGTGGGAGTCGAACCCGCTACTCCAGGATCATGACCTGAGCTGAAGGCAGTCACTTAACCAACTGAGCCACCCAGGGGCCCCTCAATAAATGACTTTTAAAATCAATCAATAATTTTAAAAGTTGAGTGTTTCCAGTTAACTTTCTCCTTTACATGATCAAATCCACAGAAACAATGGGACATGAAAACATCACAGAATTTATCCTCCTGGGACTTTTCAGTGATGAGGATGAAAAGGTTGCCTGCTTTGTGGTGTTCTCATTTTGCTACATTGCGATTCTTTCAGGAAACCTGTTCATTCTTCTCACCATCAGGGGCAGCCGCCTCCGTGAACAGCCCATGTACTTTTTCCTGAGCTACCTGTCTTTCATGGATGTCTGCTTCACTTCCACAGTGGCCCCCAAACTGATCACAGACCTACTGACTCAGCGGAAGACCATCTCCTACAATAGCTGCATAGCCCAGATGTTTTGTGCCCACTTCTTTGGTGCCACTGAGATCTTCATCTTGGTGGCCATGGCCTATGACCGTTATGCAGCTATCTGCAGACGCCTTCACTATATGGTCATCATGAGAAGACAGGTGTGCTATGTCCTTGTGATGGCCTCAATTCTCGGAGCATTTATCCATTCAATCCTGCAGGTACTGATTATTATTGAACTTCCCTTCTGTGGCCCCAATCAGATAGACCACTATTTCTGTGATGTTTTCCCTTTGCTGAAGCTAGCCTGCACGGACATTAGCCTGTTGGTTATTGTGATCATTAGCACCACCGGAGTGCTGTCCATTTTGACCTTTGCTGCCTTGGTAATTTCTTACGTCATCATCCTGTCCACCCTGAGGACTCGTTCAGCCCAGGGCTGCCACAAAGCCCTCTCCACCTGTGGCTCACACATCACTGTCGTGTTCATATTCTTCTTGCCCCTCATCTTCACATATGTCCCCACGGCTGATTCCATCAGTAACGACAAAGTTTTTGCCCTATTTTACACCGTGATTGCCCCAATGTTCAACCCTCTCATCTACACGCTGAGAAACACAGACATGAAGAATGTCATGAGGAAAATGTGGTGCCAGGACACAAGGTTTGAAGGGAAATGAAGTCTCTGGAGCTCAAACCCTTGGTTGGATCTCGTTCTATCCACAGAATCCTAATGTCAACAAATACAGCAAGTACAGAGAGGTGGTGCGCTGTCATCAAAGTTGCAAAACTTGAAGGAAGAAGCCCCCTCAGCCACCCTCTTTCTGTTACTTTAGTTTTCTGAACTTGTATAAGAGGAAAAATCACATGAGCTCCAGGTCCCTTTCATCTTTGACATTCTGGAACTTAAGTCTGGTATTCTGGAACATTCTGTCCTTCATGATCCTAATCATAGTGGACATTATAACACTTTTATCAGGGCACACTGTAAAGATTGCCTTGTTTGACAGTTATGCCCTGCTTTAGGAAACAGATTCTTGATTAAGACACCTCTCACAGAGAGAGAGAGAGAGAGAGAGAGGTCATAAGCACTCCATTTTTTGGTGGTATCCATTGCAATAAAAGAAGAGCGATGCCAAAATTTTAATAGGTTATTGTATATTTTAACTCTTTACATAAACAAAAAATGTTTTTAAAATAATGTAATGCAATGTAATTACACTATTCACACTGTCCTTATGGAAGTTATTATAAATTAGTTCTTAGTACCCTATTGATGGTGTATTCCAGAAATTAGAAGTTTCATATTAGATAACAAACATCACTTTTCAATCCTTTAAATGTAATTCCATGGCATATTTATAACCTCATTTGAAAATCCCTCATGAGTATACAAATTGATGCTTTTTGTAAATGTGCAACATGGAAAATCTCCCATTCTGTAAAGGGCCCTGAGCTTAAGAAGCCACATAGCTTAGGGTGCCGGGGTGGCTCAGTTAGTTAAGGGATTAAGCATCTGACTTTGGCTCAGGTCCTGATCTCAGGGTCCTGGTATTGAGCCTGTGACCTACTCCCTGCTCAGTGGGAGTCTGCTTGTCCCTCTTTCTCTCTCCTTCACCCTTTCCATGCTCTTGCTCTCTCTTTCTCTTTCTCTCTCACAAATAAAAAAAATAAAATCATAAAAGAAAAACAATAAGTAACCACATAGCAGAATAGATGTACGTCTAAATGCATGGGGTGCATTTTGTTAATCCTCACTGCTCTTATTGCAAACAGTATATTTTGACATTTTTTCCTACCATTCACACTATGCAAAACTGTCTCAGTTCTACTCAGGCACACCCTTATTCTAGTGAGAAACAAGGAAGGTTAGACTGAGAAGCAAATGTAACCTGGTGAAAACTGGGGCATAGGCCAAGAACAACTTTGGTGCATTGAGGTGTTTCCTTAGTTTATACAAGAATACTTAAGCTTTGTGAATTGGAATGGGCCTCTGATATCATCCAGGGTCATCCACTAGCATGACATGAGGACCTGAGTCCCAGAGGATGGGGTCACCAAATATGAGAGGCAAGTACTTGTTATTTTCTGGTGCTCCATTCTCTTCACCACAGTCCCCACGAAGAGACTGAGTTATATTTACTTGAAGTATTATTGTCCTTTGTGCAACAGGAATCTGTTTTTGTTTCTGTTTTGGAATATAGTCAATCGATACACAATGTTGTATTAGTTTCAGGTGTACAGCCGAGTGATTCCACATATCTCTGTGTTTTGCTGTGCTCACCACAAGTGTAGCTCCCATCTGTCCCCATGCACTGTTATTATAATACTGTAGACTATATTCACTATGCTATGCCTTTTATTCTCATGACATATTCATTCCATAACTGAGGCCTGTATCTTTCACTTCCCTTCACCGTCCCTCTGGTAACCATCGGTTTGTTCTCTATATTTATGGGTCTGCAGGAATCTGGGTTTTAAGGTGAGGAGTAGTAATTAGCCATAG
This sequence comes from Neomonachus schauinslandi, assembly GCF_002201575.2. Classification (NCBI taxonomy): domain Eukaryota; kingdom Metazoa; phylum Chordata; class Mammalia; order Carnivora; family Phocidae; genus Neomonachus; species Neomonachus schauinslandi. The sequence continues at coordinate 13,962,475 of NC_058413.1, read as the reverse complement.
TTGATGATGATTTCAGCAATAGTTTTCCTCTTCCCAAAAGACCCTGACATGTGTACTGCCTGCAAATTAGGGAACTTAGAAGGAAAGGAAAATAATGAAGTATATTGAAAAGGAGGTAAGAAAGACAATAGCACATTAAGTCAGGATTTTGTTTTGATGTTGATCTGGTAGCAGTTATGTCCTGGTGGGATTCTCCAATTCAGAAAGGTGAAGGTGAACAGCAATGTCTATAGCTGCATGGGCTGGTGCCTAATTCTGGTGTTTATTTTTAACAAGCCTGTTATTGATGTATATATAGGCCACATTCTCTGGTCATGAATTAAATTTGCTTAATGTAACAAATTTGCTGTTTGTTTTTTCCCCTAAGAAGACAGGCCTTTCAGAAGTCCGTTTGAACTTGGCTCTTATCTTTTGTTAACATTCTTCTTATAATTTATCAACAAAGGAGGGGTGGAGAGTAACCTACCCCAAAATAATAAATATGTCTTTCTTTTCCTGTGGTTATCCATGGATGAAATAGTGAAGAGGGAGGTTGGCTGCATGCTTAGGTATTTAGAATTTGTCCTTTATGCTCTGAAAAACAAACTGAGGGTTCTAGAGGGGAGGGGGGTGGGAAGATGGGTTAGCCTGGTGATGGGTATTGAGGAGGGCACATTCTGCATGGAGCACTGGGTGTTATGCACAAACAATGAATCATGGAACACTACATCTAAAACTAATGATGTAATGTATGGGGATTAACATAAGAATTAAAAAAAAAAAGAGCACATAGAATTTGTCCTTTATGTATATAACCAAGCTTAGGTGCTGTCCCTCATGCCCGTTCTCTCTTGCTCGGGCTTTTATACTGCTCCTTTCAAGGTACCTTACACTAAACATATTGGACGTTTTATTAACTCAAGAGTAAGCCTCAATCCCCACGTCTATAGTTTGACCATGCTGTTCCTGGATCAGTCAGCTCAACAATGTTGTGTAACAAGCCACTGTAGCATTTGTAGCTTATACAATAAGCATTTCATTTTTGCTCATGTGTCTTTGCAAAAGGTGGGGTTCAGCTGATCTAGGGCAGGTTCAGGTATACTTCAGGCAGCTCTCTTTTTCCTCAGGCATAAAACAGAAATGTTATCTCAGTCTTTCCTGAAATGGAAAGTTTATCTTCTGGACAGGTGATGTTTGGCATTACCATTGACTATTATGAAAGTTCAGCATTGTCTGTCTCTCTTCATACTGTGGTACACTTTGCTGGTGGATTTTTTAATACTAAAATGTAAAATAAAGACTTTTGAAAATTTGAATAAAGTGATGAAGTTGCATTACACCTCAAAACAAAAATGGTTTCTATGAAAGATTTGGATATATTGAAACACTGACAAAATGAGGCATTCCCACTGAGTTATTATAAACATGGTGAAATTCTAGAGACTGATATGTGACAAATGTTTTTCTCCTAGATATGTTTAAATGAAAGAGGGGTAACATATGGAGGAACTTGAAAACTATTTTTACATATTAAACTGAGCAGTGCAAGAAAACATGTTTAAAAATGTTTTTGCTCCTCCCAGGGACAGAAGTATAACCACTGATTGGAAGACAGAGGGAGACACATTTTTTTATTGTTTTCCACTGTGAAATAAACTAATTTATCCATCTGGAAAGTGAGAAGGGTTGTCATTAATTTTCATCAATGAAGGCTCTAGTCAAATTCCTATCTTGTAACATCTTGCAACAGCAACGTTGAAAACTACAAAAACTATAAAACTACAGTGGTTGGCAGCCAATGCTGAGATCATATGTCTATGAAATAAAATGGTATAAACCAGACTCACCCCTACTGAAACTGGGGAGAGTCTAGGTTCTAATGAAAGAAATGATCTCTTTCCAGGAACCAAGAGTAGACTCTCTTGAGCTCCTCTGATTGGGACTGGCACTGAGGACCTTTTGTGAACAGGAATAAGTGTAAAAAGTCATTGGTAGAAACTTGAATACTATTTCACATGTCCTGCTTCTTGGTCTTTGAGGATAATAAATCTGTCAGCTTTTACCTTCTTAGGGACGTCAGAACTTCAGAACTAACATCTCTTGGTAGTCAAGATTTAAGTGCAAAGACATACAGGAAAGAGTATTGTGGAGGAAACTTACAAATAGATAATAATATTTATTTATTCCTGTTCATTCTTCTGGGTGTAGATTGGGCTCTACCACACCACGGCTGTTTCAGGGCAGTGGTTGTTTCACAAAAACAAAAGCCTTAAGGCCTCTCAAGCCAACCTTTAGGGATTATACAAGATCACTTTTAGCACCTTCTGTTCATGTTGTTAAAGGTTCCAAGTAAGATGTGTCACAAGTTTAGCTCAGATAAAATCATGGAGAGATAGACCCCACTTTTTTTTTTTTTTACTGAGATAATTAGCATATAACATTATTAGTGGTTTCAGGTGTACAACCTTATGATTTGAATTTGCATATATTTCAAATTGATCACCCAATAAATCTAGTTAGCATCCACCACCACACATAGTTATAACTTCTCCTTGTGATGAAAACTTTCACGAGCTACTATTTGTAATTTTCAAATAAGTTTTATAGTGTTATTAATATGGACATTAGGTTGTATTTTAATCATAATAGAGATCCAAAGTCACTGTTATGCACTAATTTTTAATACATATAGTTATTTCATGGCCTTTTATTCTGTACAAATAATCAAATAATCTCAAAATTTAACATTTATCTGTTTTTAACAGCTTTATTGAGATATAATCCACATACTAAACAATTCACTTATTTAAAGTATATGATGTAATGGTTTTTAGTATAGAAAACTGTGAAACAATCAAGACTGTCTAATTTTAAGCATTTTGCCACCTTAAAAAGAAATTCCTTACCCACTCGCAGTTACTTATTCCTCTCCATCATCATCACTAGACATCCTAGGCAAATACTAATCTACTTTCTTTTTTTCTTTTTTGAGAGAGAGAGTGAGAGTGTGCAAGTGAGCCAGGGGAGGAGGGGTGGAATGGGGGTGTGTGGGATGGAGGTTGGGGAGGGGCAGACAGGGAGAGGTAATCCCAAGCAGACTCTATGCTGAGCACAGAGCCTGACATGGGGCTCAATCCCATGACCCTGAAATAATGACCATATCAGAAATCAAGAGTTGTATTCTTAACCAACTGACCCATTCAGGCACCCCATAATCTACTTCCTTTCACTGTAGAATATCTTTTCTAGACATTTCATACAAAAGGAATTATGCAGTATGTTATCTTTTCTAAATTGTTGCTTTCATTTAGCATAATGTTCTTACATAATTTTCATCCATGTTGTGGCAAGTATCAGTATTTCTTTCCTTTATGTTGATAAATAAAATTCCATTTTATGAATATATAAGTTACCCATTCATCAGTTGATTGACATGTAGATGTTCCCCCATTTTAGCTATTATGAATAATGATGCTATGAACATTGGTGTAAAAAGTTTCTGTGATAATATATACTTAAATTCCCTTGGGTAGAGACTAAGATTAGAATTGCTAGGTCATTGATATTATATGATCAACCTTTTGAGGAGCTGCCACATTGTTTTTCAAAGTCATTTTACCAGGGAAGCCTGGGTAACTCGGTAGGTTGAGCATCTGCCTTCAGCTCAGGTCCTGATCCCAGGGTCCTGGGAATCAGTCCTGCATCAAGCTACTTGCTAGGTGGGGAGCCTGCTTCTCCCTCTGCCTGCCCCTTCACCTACATGTGCTCTCGCTCTCTGACAAACAAATAAAATCTAAAAAAAAAAATCGTTGCACCATGCTACATTACCACAAGCAATTTATGAGAACTCCTATTTCTCCACCTCCTCACTAAAACTTGTTATTGCCTGTCTTTTTTGATTCTAGACATTCTAGTGGGTGGTAACTACATAGAGAAGACAGATTTGTTAATTAGTTATATTGTGGTGAAATTTTCACGTTATATGTATGTCAAAAAATCAATTTATACAATTGCAATATATATATAATTTTTGTATGTCAACATGTCAATTTTGGGACACTAGTGCCCTCACTAGCTTCATAATATCCCCAAAAGCAAAAAGTTGTGAGAACACGGAAAACATGATATTTTAATGAATTTAGTTGAAAATAGTCTTTGACAGGAGGAAACTATTGGTATGAAATGGTTTTCCAGGTAAATAATGGGGAACAGCATTGAAAATGAAATGGAATCTTGTCATAGTTACTAAGGATGTGGTACACTTGAATACACTGAAATAATTTATTTTTTTTTAAAGTTTCTGTTTAAATTCCCATTAGTTAACATACAGTGTAATAGGAGTTCCAGGTGTAAGGTTTAGTGATTCAACACTTACATACCACAGCCAGTGCTCATCACAAGTGTACTCTTATATCGCCATCCCCTAATTAACCTGTCCTCCTACCCACCTCCCCTGGTAACCATTAGTTTGTTCTCTATATTTAAGAGTCTGTTTGTTGGTTTGCCCCCTCTCTCATTTTGTCTCTATACTCATTTGTTTTGTTTCTTAAATTCCACATGAGTGAAATCATATGGTAGTTCTCTTTCTCTGACTTACTAATTTTGGTTAGAATAATACTCTCTAGCTCCATCCTTGTTATTGAAAATAACAAGATCTCATTCCTTTTGAGGGCTGAGTAATAGTCCATTTTAGATGGATAGATAGATGATAGATAAATAGATATATCCCCCACATCTTTATCCATTCATCATTCGATGGGCACTTGGGCTATTTCCACAGTTTGGCTATTGTAGGTAATGCTGATATAAACATTAGGGGGGCATGTATTCCTTTGAATAAGTATTTTTGTACTCTCTGAAATCAATGAATTTCAAAATTACATGATATAACCCCTGGCATACACATATTGAAGGCATGGCTGCAAATCTGTGCTCACTATCAGCATCAAAATTCTACTGGCAATTCTAACTTGTGAATAGGTACTCCCCTTTTATTAGAAAAGTACAAACAGAGAAAGAAAGCGGCTTCCTGCTGTAAAAGTATGTTCTCTCCAACTCCATTACTAGACACAAGTATCCTGAGTATTTCTGAATGCCTCTGATAGTTTCTCTTATTCCATTGATACAACCCAACTGTAAATGAAATAATATACATTTTTTCCTTCAAACTAGGTCCTAACCTTCTGTACTTCAATCTCAGAAAATATGTTGAATCTGCGTTGTATTTATTTATTTAAAATTTTATTTATTTTTTGTTAGAGAGAGAGAGCACAAGCAGGGGAAGTGGCAGGCAGAGCAGGCAGAGGGAGAAATAGGCCCCCAGCTGAGCAAGGAGCCTGATGCAGGATTCGATCCCAGAACCCTGGGATCATGAGTGGAGCCAAAGTCTGACGCTTAACCAGACTGAGCCACCCAGGCATCCTTACGGTGCATTTAAATTCTTATTCAGTCTTGACACCATACATATTTTACTTCTTTCCCTCTTACAGTTGTAGAAGTCTCTTGCTGTAGCCCCTATATCCCAATCACACAAATTAGTTGAATATCATGAGTACTTTGTAATACTACATTTAAAAAATCCCATATGTGCTATGGTGAGCGCTGTGAATTGTGTAAGACTGATGAATCATAGACCTGTACCTCTGAAACAAATAATACATTATATGTGAAAAAAAAAAAAGATAGCAGGAAGGGAAGAATGAAGGGGAGAAATCGGAGGGGGAGATGAACCATGAGAGACGATGGACTCTGACAAGCAAACTGAGGGTTTTAGAGGGGAGGGGTGTGGGGGAATGGGTTAGCCCAGTGATGGGTATTAAGGAGGGCATGTATTGCATGGAGCACTGGGTGTTATACGCAAACAATGAATCATGGAACACTACATCAAAAACTAATGATGTAATGTATGGTGACTAACATAACAAAATAAAATTAATTAAAACAATAAATTAATTAATTAAAAAAAAAGATGTGCCTTATGGCCCAGAAAGAAAAATCCCATACATAATGCCACAGTTATATTAATAGTCAAAGGGAACATAAAAATTATTTAAGAAAAAAATTACATATTTTATATATGCAACCTTTTGGCCTTTAGTTCACTAGTATGGAACGTTTTTCAAGATTAATGATAAAATGAAAAGAATTTCTTGACACACAAATTTAGTTCCTTTGCTCTGAATGTGTTCAAGAGGAAACAGGATACCTTATTTAAAATGTACTATAGAGAATTACAAGTCATAGGGAACAGGCTAATCTTTATTTATGGGTGCTCACTTTTTGAACAGTTGTGATTGTATAAATACCTTTCTCCTTATCAAACCAGAGTGTAGACTGAGATGTAAGTAGTATTTCATAATCAGCAATGTCAGAATTGAGCTCTCAGGAAAAGTAAGAACCAGGCTGGCATTATGAGGGAAGCTATTAGTTTAAGGACAGAAGTACAGAAAAAAATGAGGAAATCAGGTGTTAGAGTGTCTTGTACAAGTCAGGATATACACTATCATATTTGATATCTGTACAGATTAAGGAATCAGCCAAAGCCCTCCATTCATCTTTTGCTTTCTGTGGTAATTTTTATATGCCATAGCTTTCTCATGGCATTTTTCACTTCTGCATTTCTCAGTGTGTAGAGGAGTGGGTTGAGAAAAGGGGTCCCAATAGTATAAAATACAGCCACCATCTTGTCCATGGGGAAAGTGGTTGGGGGGCGTGTATATATGAATATACATGGAACAAAGAATAAAACTATTACAATGATGTGAGAAGTACAAGTAGAGAGAGCTTTTTTCCTCCCTTCTGCACTGTGGTTTCGCAGGGAATGCAAGATGACAATGTATGAGATCATCAGAATCACAAAACTGCTTGAGCAAATGACCCCGCTGTTAGACACCAACAGTAGGTTGATCATGTATGTGTCCATGCAAGCAAGTTCCAGCAAGGGCTGCAAATCACAGCAGTAATGATCAATCAAATTTGGTCCACAGAAGGGCAACCTCAAAGCCAGGATAATCTGGGCTATAGAATGGATAAAAGACCCTATCCATGCAAGAACAATCAGGATTGTGCAGACCTGCTGCCTCATGATGGTTGGGTAACGTAGGGGCTTACAGATGGCCACATAGCGATCAGCAGCCATGAGGATGAGGACATAGATCTCCATGCAGCCTAAGAAATGTAGTGCAAAGACTTGAGTCATGCACTCATTATAAGTTATGATTCTTTTTGCAGAGAGTGAGTCCACAATTAGTCTGGGGGCTGTGGATGTTGAAAAGCAGGAATCAGCAAGAGACCAATAAAATAGGAAAAAGTACATGGGGCTCCCAAGTGTCCGGCTGAACTTGATGGTCACTATAATCAGTAAATTCCCTATCATGGTTCCCATATATAAAATGAAGAAGATTACAAATATCATTTTCTTTTTCATAGGATCTTGTGTCAATCCTAATAGGATGAACTCAGTTATGCTGTTATTTTGCTGCATTATTTCAGGCAAAGTGGAGAAAGCGCAGGTTAGAAATAATTAATCTGCAAAGAAAGAAATATTATGAAATGAATACTCCATTTTGAGATCATATCCATATGCTTGATCATGGATATGTCACTTACCTGTGTGTAATCCCTTACCTTTCATGTTTTTTTCTTCTGAATAAAGTGGAAATCATAATATTTATTCATAATCTATTCACCTGATTGCTTATGGAAACAATCAAATATATCAATAATTAGAGTACCTGATTCTTCAGGCATAAAAAAACATTCATTTAGGGGATTTGGATTGGGAGGGTATCTTTCTGAGCTGAATGTCTTTCTTTAGTTTATGGCAAGATCCTTTTAGGGTAGAATGTTGCCAAATGGAGAAAACTCATGCATGATTTACATAATGCCCTTTCACACCACTTGAAACTGGTAGTTCAGTTATAAAGTATCTTCTCGTAAATATTCTGAACATTCAAGGAATGATGTAGAAACTTTTGATAGTGTTCCCCTTAATGTAACCTGAGAGAGAGAGTGAGAGAGAGAGAGAAGGGAGAAACAATATTTTAGCAGTGAGCTTTCCTCAATTAATCCAGTCCATCCTGAAATTTATTTTAATCTGTTAGTTTGACTGTTTATTTCCTGTTACTTTAACTCTCAATAATTTCTAGTTGTTTGTAGTTTTAAATTCAGCTTCTATCATAAAGCTTTGTACTTTTGAAATTGTACGATGTCCAAAATTAAATCTTTGCCTTTTTTTATTATGTTATGCTAGTCACAATACAATACATCATTAGTTTTTGAGGTAGTGTTCTATGATACATTGTTTGCATATAACACCCAGTGCTCCATGCAATATGTGCCCTCCTTAATACCCACTCTTTGCCTCTTTCAGTATTTTAATGGGTCTTTCAGCATATTTTCTTAAGAAACAAGGAGAGACTCAGACTAAATAAATATAAATAGAGAACATCTGGCACAAAGCAAAATATTTTTTTCAAATTTCATGTTATTTTAAGCACCAGGGATTTAGAAAATGAGCTAAGGAAGTTCCAAGTCATAGCTGAAACTTTTCAATAGAATTCTTGGAATCTGTATTCTTGAGTGTCCCATATTCTGACTTCAGTAAGAGAAGACAGAAAGAGGAAGGGAACTAATATTTATTTATATATGCCTAACAGTGGAATAACATTCTCTGTCCTCATCACATATATTTTCCAAATAGTAGCACAATTAAAAGCATAAGTGACAAGTCATTTAAGTATATTTACCTCATGTATTCCAGACAAAAGCAAAAGTTTCTCAAATATAATTAGATTTCAAGGATCAATCTTTAAAAACTTAATGCTTAGGGTACCTGGGTGGCTCAGTCACTTATGCGTCCGACTCTGGATTCCACTCAGGTCATGATCTCAGGGTTATGGGATCGAGCCCCATGCCAGGCTCTGTGTCTGGTGTGGAGCCTGCTTAAGATTCTCTCTCTCCCTCTCCCACTGCCCCTTCTCCTGCTCACACACACACTCTCCCTCTCTCTAAATAAGTAAAATCTTTAAAAAAAAAAAGTGCAAATGAAAATGGGTCAAATAATTGATTTCAAAAGAAACTCTTCTTATTAAAAATGTGAATAGATAATCAATTTCATTCATATCTAAATACATTCAAATTTAAATTCCAATTATATATCTTTTCACTTATCAGATTAATAAATTAAATAAAGACCTTTTTGAAAAATGTGTTTTTTTTTAAAGATTTTATTTATTTATTTGATAGAGAACACAAGCAGGGGGAACAGCTGGCAGAGGGAGAGGGAGAAGCAGACTCCCCGCTGAGCAGGGAGCCCGATGCAGGGCTCGATCCCAGGGCCCTGAGATCATGACCTGAGCCAAAGGCAGACGCTTAATGACTGAGCCACCCAGGTGCCCCATTGATAAATATATCTTAACAAACACTACTGAAAATAATGTGGGAAACAATTGATCCCACACAATTTTGGTAGGAGTTTAAGGGGGTGCAATTTCTTGGGGAGTGATTTTCAGCATTGATGATACTTCAATGGCACATAGACTATGAGTCCATTTGCTGCAAGTAATCCACTCACAGGCACAAGGACAATCACAGCAGTCCTTTCCAAGTTGGCCAAAGGTAAGAAACAACTTCAATGCCCATCAGAAGGAAGCTAAATGAGTCAGGGATGGTATTTTATGCAATAATAAAAAAACTAATGATGTAATGTATGGTGATTCACACACAAAAAAAGGAAGTGGATATATATGCAATGGTTTCTAAAATATTTTGAAAAGTGATAGAGTTCAGAACGCTATGCAGAGGATGGTAATATTTTCATTATCAGCAGAATAATATATATCACACACACACACACACACATGGACTCTTACCAATTAATTGTATTTAAGATAGTACCAAAATTACATAATATTTGTGGCCTCAGGGTGGGGAAATTGCTTTCTTGGAATCAAAGTCAGGAGGATGACCTGTGTCTTAAAGTATTTCCTTTGGTAGTTGAAAATATGTCATAATCATGTTTCATTAAAAATAAAAGCTCAAAAACCTTCTCTTAGTAGATGGTTTGTTAACCACATTGGCATATTACTGGTTCATAACAACTGTCTTCTGGCATGGGCTGCTGGGACAGCAAGATTCCCAGGACCAGATGAGATTTAAATGTCTGTTTAAGAGGGTGAGTCAGCTAGAGACAGTTCTGGACTCAAGGCTCTTTACCACATCATGCCCCATGCCCCAACACTGCCATTCACTACAGGTTCCCCTGCACTCTTAGAGAAGTTCGCCAAATATGTTCTTTGTCCAACTCTTCAGCAAATAGGAATGAAAACTTTTTTGTTGTTTCTAACAGTTAAGTACAATAAAAAGACATCTATTTATCTATGTATTAATTGATCAATCTGTCAATCTATCATCCATCTACCTGATAGAGATATAGACATACTTGTATATTTCACATAATAATAGATATGAGTGGCATACATTGGAATGAAGCACCATAAAGAGGGTAATTTTTATCTGTTCACGGCTGAATTTAACATCTAGAAAAAAGTACATATTTAATAATAAGTATTCATAATGTGAATGAAAGAATTAAGAGAATTTCCTATTGATACAATCCAATAGTGTTCAGTCCTATTCAATATGCAGTTACCACTGAAAAGGGAAGCTTACTCCATCCAAAGTAAAATCATCAACTCCATGGAGCATTGCCTGGAATGCTCAGATATTATTTCTCTTTGCTTAGATCTCCACCCGGAGCTGCTATGCGTTTGTTTTTCTGTCTTCTCAGTTTCGATTGTAAAGCTCTTTTAGAAAATTCCCTAAATTTTCTATCCTTCCATAGATGCCTTTTACATGTTAGATGCACACTATGGAATTGATCAGATGAATTTTCTCAGAGTATTAAAAACAACTAAGTTAATCCCCAAGAGAAATCTTACCAGTTTTGATAAGAGCTTTTGCAAAGGTTAGGATGTTCATTCATACTCTTTTCTTCTCAAGGTAATTTGGCTGTACTTTACTCAAATGAGAATTAAGAAAAAAAGTGTTTCTAAAATTCTATCTGATCTCTTTTGATGTCACTGAGGCTCAGGTTCTTACACGCATGCCAGAAGATAAAGTTTGTCCTGGATTCATCCCACACTTTCTGAAATGTACCCTCACATGTAATTTTGACTGGGAAATGCTTCTCTTTTGCCTTTCCTGCAGGAATATTTAACATGAATGATGCAAAATATAGGAGTCTGGGGAAGGTCATTCCCTAAAGTCTTCCTTCCCTTTTAATTAAGAAGTATTAGCTAGATATGAGAAAGAACTTAATTTTCAATATGTATTATTAGATTATGGGAAAAAAGTGATCAATTCTTGCAAGGGGTTTATGTGGGCCATAAATGACATATTTTGACTAAAATAAAAAAAAAAACAGTGATTATCTAGTTATCTAGTGGCCAGGGCATGGTTCCTGATACCATTATCAAAGAAAATGAATTAAGATTTCTTAAAGAAATAACGGATTCTAGGTCTGCGGCAGGGAATGTAGGAGATGAACTGGAACATCTTGTAATTCTAGAAGGGAAAGAAGTGCTAATACACACACACACAACACACACACACACACACACAAGTACATTCACACTGATGAGAATATGCCAAAGGGAAACAAGAGCCAATGGGAAGAGCCTCCAGTGCCAAAATTTGGAAAAGATTTGAGCAACAAAATAAATGACACTGAGTTGAAATATAACTCATAGTGTAAAAAATCCACAAGTTCATAATGATATAAATCACTTAAATAAATAACTAATAAATAGGGGATAATAGATAAAGCTCCCATAAAAAGGAATTCATAATGATTTTGTAGGTACTCTGCTCTCAAAGGTTATAGGATAACAATCAATCTCTTATTTGTAGGCTGCACACAAGTGAGTTCCTTTTAAAAAACACATTGTGGAGTGGGGCAGGGGGGAGTAAAATTTAAAGAGAAATATGGAAGACACTACCTCAAACATGTGATCAAGGTTAACATCAATGGTGATGAGTCACATTGAAAATATGTACCCACTGGCAGGATGTGATGCAAATGGCACTTTGCCTCTGTGACCTTTCTCCCAATAACCCATAGCCCCAGTCTAATCTTGAGTAAAATATCAGACAAACCCCAAATGAAGGTTTTTATATAAAATGTTTGTCTAGTTCTGCTCAAAACTGTCAAGTTCATCAGAAACAAGAAAAGTTCAGGGGTGCCTGCTTTGTTCAGTTGATTAAGCCTCCGACTCTTGTTCTGGCTCAAGTCATGATCTCAGGGTCCTGGGATTGAGCCCTTCATGGGGCTCCACACTAAGCAGGGAGTCTATTTCTCTGCCTCTCTCTCCCTCTGTCCTCCTCCTGTTTGAGCTCTCTCTCTCTCAAATAAATAAATAAATTAAAAAAACAGCAACAACAAGAAAATTTAAGAGTGTACTTACCATGATGGGCACTGAGTAAACTATAGAATTCTTTTAAAATTTTTTTAGATTTTATTTATTTATTTATTTATTTATTTATTTATTTATTTATTTATTTATTTATTTATTATCAGAGAGAGACAGAGGGAGAGAAAGAGCACAAGCAGGGGGAGCATAGGCATAGGGAGAAGCAGGCTCCCCTCTAACTAGAGAGCTCCATGCAGGGCTCATCCCAGGACCCTGGGATCATGACATGAACTGAAGGCACATGCTTAACCTACTGAGCCAACCAGGTGTCCTTAGAATTTTTGAATCATTATTTTATCCACTTGAAACTGATCTAATGCTGTATGTTAATCACACTTGAAATAAATAAATAAAAGAACATTCAGAGAAACTGTCACTGTCTGGAGTTACTGAAGAACACACAACAACTGAATCTAATGTGGTATGCTGGATGATATTCTGGAGAAGAAAAACGGCATTAGTTAAAATCAAAGTAATCTGAAAAAAGTATGGATATTTGTTAAAAATAATATGTTCATGTGAAGTGAATTCATTGTGACAAATGTACCATACTATGTAAGATGGTAACAGGGGAAACTGAGTGCAGAGCATATTGGAACTCTATATCATTTCCACAGTTTCCCTATAAATATAAACCTTTATAAAATATAAAGTTTATTAAAAAGAAACAGCTTATTTCATTTAATATGTCATCAAAGTTTATCTGTCTTGTAGCATGGGTCAGAAATATATTCTTTTTCAACGCTGAATAATATTCCACTGTAGGTATACCACAAAATCTGCAGTCTATGTCCCATTTTGAGTCTAAAGACCAGAAACTGCTATAAACTGATAAGAGCTGATGTCCCTGTTTAGGTCCATAGGCAGGAGGCTAGTGTAGAATCAGGGAAGAGTTGATGTGTCAGTGAGCAAGCCATCAGACAGGAAAAGCTAATGTTTGAAGGCACTCAGGCAGGAGATTTCCCTCTTACTCAGGGGAGGTTAGCCTTTTGTAATTTGCAGGCCTTCCTTTGGTTGGATGAGGACCCTACTTTAGTGAAAGCAATCTTCTTTATTCAGTCTATCAATTCAAAAATTAATATCATCCAGAAAAATCTCATAGTCACAACCCAAAACAATAGTCAAAAAAATATCTGAGCACCCTGTGGTCTAGGCAAGTTAACCCATAAAATTAGTCAGTACAAGTTCATTGCTTAACTACCTAGCACCTATATACATCTCCTTAAACCATACTTAAAGTCCAAGTAAAGAAAACACGGGGAGTCTGGGTGGCTCAGTCAGTTAAGCGTCTGCCTTTGGCTCCGGTCATAATCCCAAAGTCCTGGGATTAAGCCAAGCTTTGGGCTCTCTGCTCAGCAGGGAGCTTGCGTCTCCCTCTCCCTCTGCCTGCCTCTCTGCCTACTTGTGCTCTCTGTCCCTCTGTACAGAGGTCCCTCATTATGTGGGGAGAGCGATGTGTTTCACGACCCCATTAATGTCTGAAATTATAGAGGGTACTGAACCCTACATATACTATATTTTTTTCTATACATATATACCTGTGATAAAAGTTAATTTATAAATTAGGCACAGTAAGAAATTAATAACAATAATAATAAAATAGAAAAATTATAACAATAAACTGTAACAAAAGTTATCTGAATATATTCCCTCTCTCTCTTTCAAAATACCTGGGTGTACTGTACTCACCCTTCTTGCTGTCATGATATGAGATGGTATGATGTCAATGACATGGCACTGTGATGTACAAATAGGATACTGCTGACCTTGTGATATTATGTCAGAAGGAGGATCACCTGCTTCTGAACCTCAGGTAACTGAAACCTTGGAAAGCAAAACTGTAGATAACCTGTGACTTTTCTATTTCATAAAGGAGTGCTACTTTGTACACCCAACTTTATGGCTCTATGAATCCGAAAACACCAAGTTCATGATAAGCAGTTATGGTTTCACAGAAGCTTGATGGCCATGGTTAAGTGTTTAGTCTCTGCTAAGGCCTGGTTGCAGGCCAAGAGCCATTTCTAAAAAGAAGAGTAATTATCTGTAGAGGATGGCAGGACTTTGCTCCAAAATCCTGAGGGCCTGCACTGCAATTCATATATAGAGGACAGCCAAAGACTCCAACAGCAACCTTTTCTTTTTTTTAATTTTATTTTTTTATGTTATGTTAGTCACCATCCAATACATCATTAGTTTTTGATGTAGTGATCCACGATTCGTTGTTTTTATATAACACTCAGTGCTTCATGAATCCTTTACTTCCATTGGCACATGAAGCACAGTAGGACTTGCTGAATCCTGACACCCATGTGGAATAGAAGCTTTCACTACAGCCTGGACCTGTAGCAGAACCGTTTCTTTTTTCTGAGCTCAATGCAAACTAGCAACTTTTGAGTCACTTGATAAATAGGCCAGAGTAAAACACCCAAATGAAGAACACATTGGTTTTCCAATCCAAAGGGGCCTAATGAGTATTGTGTATCTTTTTGGTGTTGGAGGGGTTAGATGGACCAAGATACCCTTCACCTTAAAAGGGATATCTTTTGTTTTATTTATTTATTATTATTTTTACATTTTATTTATTTTATTATTATTTTTTTAATTGACATATAATGTATTATTTGTTTCAGGGGTGCAGGTCTGTGATTCATCACTCTTACACAATTCACAGCTCTCACCATACTACCTACCTTCCCCAATGTCCATCATCCAGTCACCCCATCCCTCCCACCCCCCTCCACTCCGGCAACCCTCAGTTTGTTTCCTGAGATTAAGAGTCTCTTATGGTTTGTCTCCCTCTCTGGTTTCGTCTTGTTTCATTTTTCCCTCCCTTCCCCTATGATCCTCTGTCTTGTTTTATTTAAGTTCAAGTTAGTTCACATATAGTGTATTATTAATTTTGTGGTAGAATTTAGTGATTCATCAGTCACATATAACACCCAGTGCTCATTACATCAATGTCCTCCTTAATGTCCATCCTCCAGTTACCCCATCATCCTACCTACCTCCCTTTCAGCAACCCTCAGTTTGTTTTCTATAGTTAGGTGTGTCTTATGGTTTGTCTCCCTCTCTGTCTTTATCCTATTGTATTTTTCCTTCAAAAGGGCTATCTTGATATGCTCTATGCTCTCGGCCACTGGAAAATTCACTGAGTTTCAGTCCCCTGAATTTTAATTGTATTTATTTTCCATCCTCTGACCCAGAAATGTCTTACTAATAAATCTAGAGTAGTTAAGTCTTGATCACTACATCCATTCAGCATAATGTCATCAATATGACAGACCAGTATGGATATCTTGTAGAATGAAAGATAATAGAGTTCCCTATGAAATAAAATATGACATAGTCCTGGAGAGTTGACAGAACCCTGAGGTAGGGCAGGGAAGGCATATTGCTGGTCTTGTAAGCTGAAATCAAACTGCCTCTGATGGTCCTTACTGACAGGGAGATAAGAAGCAGTTGCCAAATCAGGTGCTGCATACCAGGTATCAGAGAATCTGTTAATTTGTTCAAGCAAGGAAACCACATCTGGTACAGCAGGTATAATTTAGTGGAGTCTCCACCTGGTTAAGCTTATAAGTATCTACTGTCATTCTCCAAGATCCATCTAACTCCTGCATAGGCCAAATAAGTGAGGTAAATGTGTATGTTGTAGGAATCACCACCTCCGTATCTTTCAAGTCCTTGATGGTGGCACTAATCTCTATGATTCCTCCAGGGATGTGGTATCACTTTCGGTTTACTCTTACCTACGTAGAGGCAGTTCTAGAGGCTTCCACTTGGCTTTTCACCATAATAGCCCTCAGTCCACATGCCAGGGAACCAATGTGGGGATTCTGCCATTTGCAAAGTATGTCTATTCAAATTATGCATTCTGGAACTGGGGATGTAACCATAGGATGAGTTCAGTGACCTATTGGTCCCGATGCAAAGTAGGCCTGACCTAAAACTCCAGTGACAATCTGTCCTCTGTAAACTGATGCTCTGCCTGGTGAATCACACTGTTGTTGAGGGTTTTCTGGAATCAATTTCAGATCAATGCCAGTGTCCAGGAGTTCCTGAAAGGTCTGCTTATTTTCTTTTCTCCAACACACACTTTGACTGATAAAAGGCCACAGGCCTCTTTTGGGGAAGGCTGAGGGAAAGATTATTATAAGATTTTTTTAGCAATGTCCCAGAGTCCTTCCTCAGGAAGACCCAATCTCCCCTTTATTCAAGGAATTTTTACTCTATAAACTGGTTTGAGTCTGGGAATTGATTGTGAGGTCATGAATCTCTGCTGTTATGATTAAGTTAGACTTCTGTTTACTTAACCTACACCGTTTTTACTACCCAGATCAAGTAAAACTTGAATAGAGAGGCTTCCTCTCTATTTGACTTCTAGGAACAATGTTATAAACTAGCCAACAATCTGATTATGCTTGTATTGATTATTCTGATTGCTGTTTTGAATCTTCTGTCCTTTATGGGAAGCATGCCCACCTTGCCTTTAAGGTTGTTGAGTGCTACCAATTGGCCACTATTATCTAGGATCAAATACCTCCCGTTGCATTAGGATTTCCAGTTTACTGACACTAAAGGTCTTGTTTATAGAAAACAGTGATCACAGAGGTTTTCAAAGATGCTGGGACTAGCCTGACAAATTTATTTCTCAGGGTCATATGAAAGGTATGTCTTCTGGGTCCTCCCAGGGGGGTTAAGTAAATCTTAAATGACAAATCCATTCTAACATTCCAATCTCTCCATAGCGTTAAATCGCTCCCTTTCCATTAAACCAAGGAGGTTTTGTGTTTCTAATTAGCCTAACGTGGTCCACCTTTTCATTCATGCTTTAGCGACTGAACAGAAAAACTTAGCTTTTCCTCAGTTCCAGCTACAATATTAAATGAAGAATCTCTTCTTAGTGACCCATATCAAGAAATTTGACTTTATTGAATTTTATGTTTCTTCCATGATTATTCTATATCTAACTTTATAAATTAGAAAACTCACATAGTTATTCTGGAGTGTAGTGTGTTTCTCATGGGTCATATTTAGTACCTCACCGTTAGGGGTCTTCTGGGAATCATGTCTAGTTATAGGTCTAGGAGCAAAGAGGGTGGTGGGGGTGGGTCCTGAGGAGAATGAGCCCTTTTTGTAGGGCAACTGCCTGGGGTGGGGGCCATCACAGTTTCCTTAGGAAATGCAGAGTTAATACTTCAGGCTAAGAGGGAGAAGCCACATCAACTGCCAAAATGTCTCATCTTTTCTGTTCCCTCATCCTTCCATTAATCTAAGGAAGAATCTGGTTTTCAACAATGACTTCTTTCTTAAATCGTCATCCCATGTCAAGTTCTTCTGTTTATACTTTTAAGTATTTCTTAACCTTTTCTATGTCTCTGTGTTAGATTGAGTTCCCTAGATGTAAATTCTGAGATGAGGATTTTACTGAAAATGATTTATAAGGACAAGGGTGGAGGGAAGCTGACTACAGTACAGGAAGAAGGTTGTGGTCTCAACTGGGGCTTAGCATCAGCTCGGAATCAAGGGAACTCTGTGGTATCCATTGTAATGCAAGACTGGTTCCACCTTGAGGCAAAGGGACCAGCCTATCTTTCATTGGCTCCTGCTGGGTCCTAGGATGATGGGCATAGCCTATAATTTCATTCTGGAGGAAATATACAGAAAAGATGGGGCACTGAGCTCTGAGCTATTAGTAGCCCAGACATACAACAACTGGGACATTGGAGGATTGAAGGGAAGTGGAGCTGAACACAGCAGTGCCCACCACGTTCTGTATCCTCACTGACACCACCAGATTTCAGGCCTCCATCCTTTCACACCCAAATCATTATATTAACATCCTGCCGCCACTCTTGTTCCCTTCAGTCCGTTTCCCCCACTGATAACCCATACAGCTCTCATCTCAAAATGAGATCAAACTGCATCACTCACTGGTTCAAAAGTCCTCCCAATGTTTGTCCCATTGTATTTAGCAGTAAATCTTAACATGATTATGAGACCTTTCTTCATCTTCCCTATTCCTGTCTCTCCAGGTTCATATCCTGCTGTTTACCCTTTATAAGCTCATTGTCTAGCACACTGCCTGGCACACGGTGGTAGTTCATTAAATAATTGTTGACTGAATAGATGAATTAACAACCATAGCCACACTGATTTCTTGAGGTTTCCTGCATACTGATTTCCACCCCCTGGCCTTTGTTATGTATTCTGTCTTGTAGGAATGCTCCTACTTCACCTGATGTGAACATATTCACACTGCTGACTTGATTTCAAGTTTCAGGTTCCATGTTGCTTGTCCTTTCATCTTGGAACCTTTCTTGACCCTCATTCTTTGCTGTGTATCCCTCAAACCTGCTTCCATAGCACCCTGTGAAGCCACTACCTTACCATTTATGACAAGTTTTTGTCACTTTCTGCTCCCCTCTGTGTATCTCTCAGTGTATCCAAAGCTCTGTGAAGGCAAGACCCAGGTTCCTCTCTATTCACTTTTGAATCCCCAGCAACCATCAATGTGTCTGATATATTCTTTAGGCTCACAAAATTTCTGTTGATTAATGAGTGAAGGATGGAAGGAATAAATGGAACGTATTTAAACTGAAGTTGTTTTGGGTATAGATAGAGCCACATATTTTTAAAAATACCTTTTCAAAATGAAATGTTACCAATCAGTAAACTAATTAAGAGAGAAAAATAATATGAACAGCTCCCAATCATATGATGAAATCTTGCTGAGAGGAAGAAGAGTAGCAAAGTAAGCTATTTGGTCCTTCACAGAAAATCTGTTTCAATTTCTTTCTCATCACACATTTTAAGCAGGAGTTAAATTATTGTTTCTCAAAGAGATATAGCTAGAATTCTTAGAGTCTGAATCAGGTAAAATAGGAAGAAATTCCCTATACTGCAGTATTTTTTTTCTTTATATTTTATTGACTTATTCAACTTCCTGTATACTTTTATTTTTTATTCAATATTTATCATGCACCAGACATTGTACTACTTGTAGAAACTATTTTTCGTTATCAGGCAAGAAATTTTTGGAGTATAAGTGTATATTAAAAAATAGAAATTCCAGTCTGATATTAAAATAATCTTTCATTTGAGTCATTGCATTTTCTAATGGTTTATCAGCATTAAGAAGGGTGACATGAACAATACAAAATGATTCTGAAACCTATAAGGAAATTTGGAAACATGTTATAATATTCTTTACCTACCCCTAAAGTAGTTACATACCACAATATTATAGTGGATATATTATCAACTAAGATAAATAAAATTGAGCAGAATTGTTAATGAAATGTCTATAGATTATAGTTTTAGGTAATGAATTAATATTCATATAATATATAATTATATATAACAACATATAACTATGATATATAATGCATGTATATAATAATATAACATGTATATGTATGCTACTTATGATATGTACATAATACAATATCATATATTTTATATTATGTATAATATATGTGTTATCAGGCAAATCCCTAGTTAAATAAATGGTATCTGTTATAATCATCTTTCTATCATCATTGTCTGACACTGTACAACAGCATTTAAGAGGATGTCCTGAGAAATCAGGTAGATTCTGATTACTGACTCTTCAGTATACTTATTTTGATACTTTCCCCTTTCTGTTTCCTAACCTATATAGTGCCTCCCTCTTTCGATTGCTATAGAAATTGTTGCTCATACCAATAGATTTTTAATTATTAAATTAGGATGAAAGCTTAGTAATCCATACATATGAATGAAGCTAGTAAAATGAAGCCCCAATTTCATAGAATTGTCCAAATATGCAAGGAGTGATCCTGGGTTAGGGTTATTTTTCATTTTCTTGAACCTATTTCTATTTTTTTTCGGTGCAAAATCTTTGATTCATAGCAGTTGCTTTTTGTTTTTCATTTCATAGGTATTTCTTGTTGAGATCATCCAAAATGTCTTTTTTACCTTTGTTTGAGTTAAATCAATGTGGAGTCCAGGTGCATTCATTAGTCACCTAAAATAGCTTTCTTACTACACAATTTCCTAATGGCATTTTTCATCTGGTCATTTCTCAAGGTATAGATTAAAGGATTTAACATGGGCGTAATTGTAGTATAGAACAATTCAACGGCTTTATCGATAGATAAAGTAACTGTGGGTCTCATATACACAAATATGCAGGGCACAAAGAATAGGATGACCACTGTGATGTGGGAGACAGGTGGAGAGGGCTTTGTGCCTCGCATCCGAGCTGTGGTTCCTTAGGGAGTGCAGAATGACCACATAGAAGATGATCAAGAGGAGGAAGTTTAACACACAGATGAAACCACTGTTGGCAGCAACGAAGAGCCCTAGAGTGTGGGTATCAGTGCAGGCAAGACTGAGCAAAGGGTTCAGATCACACATAAAGTGATCTATGACATTAGGGCCACAGAAGGGTAATGGGATGATAAAGAAGATTTGTATGGTTGCATGTAGGAAGCCTCCCACCCACACCACTCCCATTATCAGGCCACACACCCGCTGATTCATGATGGTCATGTAATGCAATGGCTTGCAGATGGCCACATAGAGGTCATAGGCCATCACAGTAAGCAGAATGACATCAGCACCTCCAAAAAATGTTCTCCAAATATTTGGGTAATACAGGCATTGAATGGGATGGTCTTCTTTTCACAGAGTGAATTTAAGATCAGTGTAGGGGTGTTGGCAGAAGAATAGCAGGCATCAATGAAAGAGAGATAGGCCAAGAAAAAGTACATGGGGGACCCTGATAATGGGCTGGTAGTGATAGTGACCACGGTGAGCACATTCCCTACTACAGAGATGATGTAGATGACCAAAACCACAACAAATATGATTTTCTGCATCTTTGGATTCTCTGTGAGCCCCAGTAGAACAAACTCTGTCACATTGTTCCTATTCTCCATTATTTAATTTTATGACTAATTGCATTACCTGAAAAAGAAATCCCTGTTGATTAATGTAACCTTGACTTTATTAAGCTTCTTCATCTCATAAATAGTAAATGCCTAGATTCTACTGAGTTGTGGATTCTCATGAGGTTTTTGAGATAGAAAGTAGTAATGATTTCTTGAAGATCATCTGTGTACACTTCATTGTATGGATGACCAAGAACTTATCTTGAAGTAGTGGTATTGGCAGCTAAGTTTGAAAAGAGTGTGCAGAAATGGATGTCAAGGCTATGAATATAGAGCTAGTAATTTTTCCCTTATCCTTAGGAAATGGGGACCCATGGAAGGTAATTGAGGATATGGGTGGAAGGATGAAAAGGAATTGGAGGAAGCGTGACTCTTGCATACAAGTTTGGTAAAGATCTTTGTGTGCCTTGATGAAGTAGGATGAGGTTCAGTAAGGGGATGCAAGCCAGTGACAGAAAGCCCAGTATGAGACCATTTATAATAGTTGACAAAAAGTGTAATGGGTGTTTCTTATGAGAATGTAATAAAAGGCCCCAGGAGCTACTACAAAAGAATTGATAATACATGTTGTCAAATCCAATAATATTATAATAGCTGATAAATATATTTGTAATGATTGATTGGTATGTGTATGGCATTGCAGTAACCTGTGCGGTTAGTATTATTTATCTATTTTGCAAATGAAGAAACAATTGCAGAGACTGATGTTAATAGTAATCATAATGATAATATCAACTAAAACTTACTAGTTACTTGCTGTGCTCTGTTTTTGCAGAAATGTGGTTGTTTAATCCTCACTACAAACCTGTGAGATTATTACCACTATTATTTTATACTGCTTTTACACAATAGGAGATACAAACATAGAGAAGAAGTTAAGGATCCTGCCTATGGTCAAGCAGATAATAAAAGGTAGAAACAATATTAGATCAAATTATATTTGTTAAATTTCCTCCAAATTTTTAATCCTTGCCCTACATTGTTATGTAATAATAAGTGATATTGAATTAGTAATCTGCTTTTGGCATGACCATAATAATTATAATGACATTAATGTTATTTCAGAAAAATGTACATGAGGCAATTTCATGAACACACACACGCATGCGTGGAATCCCTAAATATTAATAAAAAGGTGGTACTAGTTTCATTGAATTGAACTTTTACCTTGACCTCTAATGCAGCTCCATTTCCTCCCTTCCCAATCCCCTTACAATCATGGGTCCCTGGATTTTTCTGCACAATGTTAAAAATGACTACCACAGTAGTTAAGTGTAGTGTATTGGTTTGAAAATGAGAGAGACTAGCTTGGTATCTTGCCTTTTGCACTTGCCACTTCTTTTATCCAGGATGCATTTCTTGGCACCTTACATCGTTGCTTCTTCATCACATAAAGAGAATGATCATATCCATATCCCAGGTGTTATGAGAATTGATTGAAGAAACATATATAAACATACCCACCACATTACTGTGGGCACATTAAAAACTTTCACCTGTTTTTGTGACTGTGTATGCAGGTAAGAGATAGGAAGAGTTGGTATTTTGAGTGAAATACAGATAAATATTTAACCATGCAATAAGCTCAGGAAGGTTCATCTCCAGTTTTACTTTTCAAGAAGCCCCAGAGACTCACATTATCAATAGCAGTTAACCTCAGGAAGGACTGTCCCTGGTCATGCTTGGACTAAATGACTGGTGATTTATATCATTCATTACTCATATTTATGTCTTTTCTGTGTGTGGAGTGTATACACATTATTTTCATGATCATGATTAGTCTTGAATGTAAAGGAGGTGTCTCACGGCAGAAGAAAGCTCCTGATGTCAGAGAGCTGGGTCCTAAAAATTGCATAATTCTATGAGCCTCAAAGTTTTCATTTGCTAAATTAGGTTAATGACATTTACCAACTATCTTTTGAAGAACTGGTGTGTGGATAAAATATTACTGTATTTGAAAAATGTTGAAACATATTGATTACTACATATAGAACATACCAATCTTTCAGATGCTTCCATGCTACTGAAAAACTTACCTTATAGACTTGGATGATCTAAATGATGTCTATGGGTTTTCAGAAATAATTCCGTCTTCAAACCAACCTCATCTTGGATAGGAAACTTTCAGTATGAAATATATGAGACACTCAGACAAAGACTATTTCAGTAATTCAGTAATCACTCAGCAGTTCTTGAGAAAGTTTTTTCTATAAGTCTAAAATTTTCCTCTTAGCCTAAAGCCTCAAAATTCTTCATAGAAAATTTGGGATTTGATTTTAGAATGAATTCTTTTAACACACTTCAGAGAAAAGATCTCCAGATGGATCTGGTCTCATAGGCAAGAGGCAAGAAATATGGAGGAAACACTTTCAAATGGGTCATTCCTACCATAATGAATCTTGCTCTGGAAATGTAACCCCCCCCGCCCCCTGCCACAACACTTTCACCTGGCACTACATGGATATTTAAAGAGGTTTCCACAAAGATTCAAGGACCTTGGCTTTTAGCTGCTGCTTTCTCTCTCTGGAATTAATTATCTCCTTTGATGGAAAGACTTTGTCTTAGAAGCAAGTATGCTGAAGAGACATGTTTGAGAAACATCCAGTTTTGAATAAGAAATTGCATAAAAATAGTAACTCTGGGTTTCGTATTACTAAAATTTAAGTGTTATTTATATATCCTAGATATAGGTCTTTTTGTCATATATATCACTTACATATAAAAATATAGTGTATCTATTTATATATAATTTATATGTAAAATTCTATATAAATTGCATATAATATAAAATGCTTATATGTGTGTGTGTGTCTATATATTTATATAGTTTTTCCTAGTCCATGCATTGCCTTTTCATTTTAAACTTTTAATTCATTAAATTTTAAATTTAAATTCATTTAAAATAACGGGTGGCTAAGTTGTTAAGTGTCTGCCTCTGCTCAGGCCCTGATCTCAGGGTCCTGGGATCAAGCCCTGAGTCTGGCTCCCTGCTCAGCAGGGAGCCTGCTTCTCCCTCTCCCACTCCCCCTACTTGTGTTCCCTCTCTAGCTGTCTCTCTCTGTCAAATAAGTAAATAAAGTCTTTAAAAAATTAAAATAATGATGACATCCAATGAGCAAAAGAGTTAAGAGTTAAAATATTAACAAGTTCTAATTTTCAGTTTTTCTTCTAGTTTATGATTATTGTGTGATATTTAATAAATATTGATCTACCCCAAGGTTAAAAATACTTTCTAGTATTTTTATAGGTTTATCTTTTAACATCTAGGTCTTTGACTTGTTTTGAGTTAATTTTTGTGTATGGTGTTAGATAGAAGTTGAGGTTCATTTACTTCTCAGGTGGATATCCAATAGACCCAGCATAATTAGTTGAAAAAAGTCTATTCTTTCCCCCATTCAATTACCTTAACATCATTGTAAAAAAAATCACACATTTAGGTCTACTTATGGACATTCTATTGTTTCAATGATCTATATGCTTATCCTTAGAGCAATACCACACAGTGTTGGTTATGGGAGCTTAATATAAATCTTTAATTTAGCTAGAATAAGTTCTCTAATTGTTCTCTCCCCCACCCCAATTTTACCTATAAGTGATAGCATACAGTATTTGACTTTCTCTTTCTGGCTTATTTTAGTTAGCATAATGCTTTCCAGATTAACCATGTCATTGCAAATGGCAGGATTTCCTTCTTGTTAAGGCTGAATAGTATTTATCTTCTTTATTCATTTATCTATTGAGGCACATTTATTTTTTTCCCCATATCTTAGCTTTTGTAAAAAATGCTAGAATAATCATGGGTGTGCAGATGTCTCTTCAAGATATTGATTTAAAAACTTTATTTATTCATTTGTTTTAGGTAGGTTCCACACCCAGTTTTCAGCTTGAGCTCATGGCCCTGAGATGAAGAGCCACATGCTTTACTGACTGAACCAGTCAGGTGTCCCCAAGATACTGATTTTAAGTCTTTCAAATATACCCAGAAGTAGAATTCCTAGATCTTATAAATATGGTAGTTCATTTTTTTTTATTTTTTGAAGTCTTACCATATTGTTATCCATAATGGACATGCCATTTTATATTCCCACCAACAGTGTATAAAGGTACATCAAAAACTAATGATGTAATGTATGGTGATTAACATAACATAATAATAAAAAAAATTAAAAGAAATAAAGTTTTCCTTTTGTCCATATTCTTGCTAACATTTTTTATCTCTTGTTTTTGTTTTATAATAACAATCTGAACAGGAATGAGATGATATTCAGTTGTGGTTTTGATTTACATTTTATTGACAGCTAGTGAGGTTGAGCACCTTTTCATATATACTTTGATGATTTTATGTCTTCTTTGAAAAAAATGACTATTCAAGTCTTTTGCCCAATTTTAATTGGATTATTTATTTATTTAATTGCTATTAAGTTGTATTAATTCATTAGGTATTTTATTTTATTTTATTATTTTTGTAATCCCTTATCAGATATGTGTTTTGTGAATATTTTTCCCATTCTGTAGATTGCTTCAATGTACTATTTCCTTTGCTGTGCAGAATTCTTTAGTTTAATGTAGTCCCCACTTGTTCATTTTAGATTTTGTTGCCTGCTTCTTTTTTTTTTTCTGTCCAATCCCTGAAATTCTTTGGAAGACTAATGTCCAAAATCTTTCACCCTGTTTTCTTCTGGGAGGTTTATTTTATTAGGTCTTATATTTAAGTCTCTGATTCATTCCAAGTTAATTTTGTGATTTGTGTGAGATAAATAAGGACAATTTTATCTTTTCCTGTGAAAAATGCCATTGGAATTTTGATCAGGATTGCATTGAATCTATAGCTTTGGTTTGTTTGGATATTTTCACAATATTAATCTTTTTAATCCATGAACATGGAATACCTTTCCATTCATTTGTGTATTCTTCAATCTGTTTCTTCAGTGTCATGGTTTTCAGTCTACAATTCTTTCACCTCCTCAGTTAAATTTATTCCTAAGACTACTGATTTTGAGGCTCTTGTAAATAGGATTGCTTTCTCTTTTGTCTTTCAGGGTGTTTCTTATTAGTGTATAGAAATGCAACTGATTTCTGTATGTTGTTTTTTTATCCTTCAAATTGATTGAATTCATTTATTAGTTCTAATATATATACTTATTTTGGTGGAGTCTTTAGGATTTTCTATGTATGAGATCATATCTTATGTGAATAGAGAGAGTTTTACTTCTTCCTTTCTTAAGAGGATGCTTTTATTTATTTTTTAACCTAATTTCTCTGGCAAAAACCTATAGTAAAATGTTGAATATAAGTAGTGAGATTGAACATCTTGGTATTGTTCTGACATTATGGGTGACATGTTTTGTGGGTTGTGGTTGTTTGTTTCTTTGGCGATTTTTCTAAATTATTTTTCTAAAATATGTATTCTTTACTATGTGTGGTTATCAAACAGACTCTTCTATTAGGAATGACATATGGAGGAACATGAATGAAAGAAATAGTTTTTTATAGATTAAATTGAGTGGTATAAGGAAACATGTTTAAAAATGTTTTTGCTACTCCACAGAACAGAAGTATAACCACTGATAGGAAGACATAGGAAGACATATTTTCATTGTTTTCCACTATGAAATAAACTAATTTATTCATCTGGAAAATGGGAAGGGTTGCCATATTTTTCATCAGTGAAGGCTCTAATCAAAGTCCTATCTGTCATCTTGTAACAGCAAGGTTGTAAAACTACAAAACCTATAAAACTTCAGTGGTTGGCGGGCAATGCTGTGATCATATGTCTATGAAATAGAATGGTATAAACCAGACTCAACCCTACTGAAACTGGGGAGAGTCTGGTTCTAATGATTATTGGTCGTCTCTTTCCAAGGATCTAAGAGTAAACTTTCTGAGCTCCTCTGATTAGGATTGACCCTGAGGAACTTTTGTGAACAGGAATAAATGTATAAAGTCATTGGTAGAAACTTCAATACTATTTCATATGCCCTGCTTCTTGGTCTTTGAGGATAATAAATCTGTCAGCTTTTATCTTCTTGGGGACTTCAGACCTTCAACAGAACTAACATTCCTTGGTATTCAAGCCATCAGCGCACAAATATGAATGAAAGAGTGTTGTGGAGGAAAGTTACAAATGGATAATATTCATTTATTTCAATGTTTTCTAAACTTATTTAAATTTAGCTCCCTTTGCATCAGTTAGTAGAACAGACAAAGGCCTATATTCAAGGGTAGGGCTCCTAGTATTTCGTTGATTCACAGACCTCTTGTGCTCTAAGAACAAGTATCATCCAGTCCTGCTCTTTCCAGTCTAAGTGCTCAGATGTTCCACTGACTGTATAACAATTATGAGATGAGCTTCTTAAAAATATAGATTTTTGAATACCCCTTAACCATGGCCTAACAGATTAGAAACTCTCAGCACGAATACTGTTATCTGTTCAGAGGTCTCTCCCAATGACTCCCATGATCAAACTAGTTGGAGAAGCACTGATCTAGTCATCATTAAAAACTGAGCAAATGGAAGTCCATTAAGATTCCAAGCTGGGACAATAAACATGTTCCATGGTGTGATTCCAGAGCCAGGGTTTCTTAATTATAACTTCTAATCCAGATATGGTACTGCCTTTGGTCTTTCTTATCTTTAACTCTGTGAATGCATCAATATAAGAGATATTTTTTAAAATAACTATGTACAGTTTTCAGTGTAATGTAGACACACACACACACACACACACACTCCACCATAAACACTTACCCAGGTATAGGTAGTCACTTGAATAATCAGATTTGTTCAAAAGACCATGAAACGATGAGAGGGATAATCAGTGATATGTTCATTTCTTATAGAAAAATAAAGTTCAGATGCATAAAGTGAAGAAGTGTGTGATGAATGGCTCACCGAATTCAGTAAAGGTGCCTGGCTCAAACGCTGGAGGAAATACAGTTTCCCAGCTATGAATTTCAGCATTGTATTTGCCCTGTTGATTGAATCAAGTGGCTAACTCATCACAGTTGTCTTTGTTTTCATTCATTTTCTTTAGTCTTTCCTTTTAGTCACTTTGTGTTAATTGGAGACCACTGGCTACAGACAAGGCAAGCTTAGTGAGTGAGCAGAAGCATATGAATGAGATGTTAGCATTAGAATGGGCATTTTAGAGGTAATTTTATCCCCACTTTCCTTACTGTTTGGGTAAAGAAAATGAGTCTTAGAGAATGGAAAACTCTTTCTCCTAAGAGCAGAGGATGAGAACAAGTCTTTTGTGTTTTAAACTTGTTTAATCTCTTTCATATGCTGCACTCACCTCCCCTCCCTTTGCAGCCTTGCTAGATTTAGTTTCCACTGTGTTTTGGAGGACTAAGATCAGAACACTGTAGATCAGATCTGTTATTTTTCCTTTATTCTTTTGTGCATGCAACATATACATATTGAGTGCTCAATATGTTTCAAACACAGTTCTAAATGCGAGAAAATGAACTTAAATATTTCACAGTAGACTCTCAATTTAAGGAAAATGGCAAAAAGACCAAAATGGGGAGGAGAAAACAATGGTGCTGAGAATGATCATGCTGAGCTTCTGAGTTTAATAAGATTCCTCTGGCCTAGTTCATTCAGAAAATTTATCTACTTATGAAATATTAGAACAAATATAATAATAATGATGATAAATAATACCTCAGGCATGTAGAAAGTGTTATTCTGTCTTTTGTTCCTCCAAAAACCTATAAGGTTGTCATTACTGTCTTTGTGGAACAGATGAGAAAATTTAAGATCATCCAGGTTAAATTGTTACTTTCAACTATTTACCATTAGCTTTTGAGAAAACCCTCCTGCCCCACAGTCTTTTCATTGCATTCTTTACTTCTGCATTTCTCAGTGTATAGATCAAGGGATTTAACATGGGGGTGATAATGGTGTAAAATACAGCCACCACCTTATCCTCTGAAAAGGTAGTATCAGGGCGCATATACATGAAAGTACAGGGGCCAAAAAAGATGATGACCACAGCAGTGTGGGAGCTACAGGTGGAGAGTGCTTTGTATCTTCCTTCTGCTGAATGCTTTCTCAGGGACATCAGGATGATGGTATAGGAAATTATCAAGATTACAAAGCTCCCCAGAGCAATGGTACCACTGTTGGTGGTCACCACAACACCAACAACATATGTGTCTGTGCAGGCAAGTTTCAGCACAGGGTGGACATCACAAAAGTAGTGATCGATCTCATTGGGTCCACAGAAAGGTAACTGGACTACCATAGCCACTTGAATAATGGAGTGTAAGAACCCACCTATCCAGGTCCCCAGCAACATTTTATTACATCTGCCCTGGTCCATGATGGTCGTATAGTGTAGGGGTTTACAGATAGCCACATAGCGATCATAGGCCATAACAGTAAGGATGAAGATCTCTGTGCAACCAAAGAAATGTACCCCAAAGAGTTGCAGCATGCACCCCACATAGGAGATAGTTTTGCTCTTGGCTAATAGGTCAACAATCATCTTGGGAGCTGTGACTGAAGAGTAACAAATATCCACAAAAGACAAGTAGTTGAGGAAGAAATACATCGGAACCTTGAAAAGGTTGCCCATGTAAACAGTCAGCATGATGAGGACATTTCCCAGAAGAATGACTGTGTAGAAGAAAGAAAACACCACGAAACAAACTTCTTCACTCTCTAGGTTCTGAGAAAGACCCCAGAAAATGAATTCAGTTACATTGTTTATTTTCCCCATGGAATTAGTCTAGCACACCAAGTTCCCAAGAGACAATAAAATTATCTGAAAGAAAAACATAACAAGGAACATGTATTTATGACTCAAAATACACGGAGAATCATAGTAGTTAGGAATGTAAAAATGGATATTTACTGCTTCTTAGCATGCAAATTTAGAGAAATTGAGGGGTATATATTTTGATCAGCTTACCTCCATGTTTAGTCCATTCATTCATGTTAGATGAGGAAACAAAGTCCAGAGACATAAAGCAAATTCTCTAAGTCGCACATCTAATGAAGAATTTCACCTTTTTTTTAAACGTTTTTTAAATTTGTTTCTCAAAATTTAGTTCTTTTTAAATTAATTGATTAATCTATTTTTAATATGTTCAATTAACCAATATATATTACATCATTAGTTTTTGATGTAGTATTCAAGGATTCATTAGTTGCGTATAACACCCAGTGCTCATCACAACACATGCCTTCCTTAATACCAATCACTTACTTACCCCATCCTCCCACCCCCCTCCCTTCTGTAACCCCCAGTTTGTTTCCTGGAGTCCAGGTCTCTCATGGTGTGTCTCCATCTCTGATTTCTTCCATTCAATTTTCCCTCCCTTCCCCCATGATTCTCTACACTATTCCTTATATTCCACATGTGAGTGATACCATATGATAATTGTCTTTCTCTGTTTGACTTACTTCACTTAGCATAAACTTCAGTTTCATCCATGTTGATGCAAATTTAGTAGTTCTAATTCTGTATAAGGCAGTCAACTTAATTTTGAAATGATTCAGTGTTGGGGGATATGGTATTTTTTATATATCTGGAAAAGCTCATCTTATTTTTGTCACAGAAGTGAAAACATGTCCCTGTATTTTCCCTTCTGAATAATGCCATGAGTGTTCAAGTAGTTCAGTGTGGGTGATCTCTACAGGTTCTCTTAGAATACTCTTATCTTTGAGTGAATGAATTTACAATTCCCTATTAGATATCAAGCTCTTATACTCAAGAGGTGGTGGGTATAGTTAGAAAGAGGACAGTAATTATACACATCTTCTGAGACAATTGTGCAGAAATTTTAGATAAATCGTTTAGCTTCATGAGGCTTCTCTTATCCCATTTGTGAAATAAGAAAGTTTCAGTTTCATTACCATTATCATATGAGCAGTTATTTCTACTATGAAATTAAATCCATTCTGTCAGCCTGAAATACCCATGAAACACTGATGAAGAGGCAGAGACAAAATAAGATAAAGCAATGAAAGGAACTGCTGGAAACACATCAAGACATGTTGGATTTGAAAGGAGGGGAAGTGAAATCTCGGGTGATTTATCATCTTCAGACTCAGTTTTTGAGAATTCCCCAGGAATTACTTTTAAACATCTGCCTGTTAACTAAAAAAATTGAAGATTCAAAGGGGGAAAAAAAAGGAAAGACTCTGCCCTTAATCTCACTAATTCCTTCATCATCTTTTTAATATTTAGGTTTCATGCTGGTTTATATTGGTCTCCCAGTCAGGATGCATTAGATATTTGAGGAGATCATCACTGGAAATATTTTAAAAGAAGACAATATTGGATGCATCCTCAGTGCTAGGACTTCAGGTGCTCTAGTGAGTTCACCAGAACGTGCATGTGGAAAGGAGTATGTACAATAGTTTTGATCTAAACGTACAAGTTTTTCCTCAGGCTGAGCCACAGTTGTAAATGATTCCTTCAGTGGTAGGTTAGGATGGCATTGCATTGTCTTAGGCCATCATTAGGAATTTTGTCTGTCTGAGGCCACGTCCCCTCCAGATCTGTCATGTGTAGTGCACATAGCTTCTATTATACTCTGTGCTCTCAGCTGTCCCTTTGCAGCAACATTGTGCCTGGCTCTTCCAGCTTTTGGGAGACTGCAGGGCTGCGTCTTCTCAGATCTGTGTATTATGGCTGACAGAGTAGTCATTACAAGTGTGCTTTATCTTATAGGGCATGAAATAATGATAATATCAATGGTAAAAATCATAATAGTAATAATAATTCAGGTTTAGACTCAAGAATACCCCCTTTACATGTTTATTCTCCTTTGTTTGTCCCTCTGAATTAAAACAAACAAATAAAAACATACACAACTATATTTACTCAGAAAGCCTTCAGTTTAAGAGGTCTGAAGACTAGTAGTTTTTGATAACTGTTAATTATGTTGTTTGGCTTTCATCTAGAAGAAAATGACCATTTAAACACAAGCCTGGATATTGTGCTTCCATTATTCAATCTATATGGTCCTAGGGGAACACTTACTAGTCCTTGAATTAAGACCTATCTCAAAGAATTTCTTCCTCCACTTTCTGAGCATTTCAAACATGACAATGTCAATTTCTTTTGAAATTATTGGTATTTTCTTGTTCACAGTCATGCTACCCATTTTATAATCATATATAGATGCACCTTATTACCTGACCATCATCTTAATAATTTTATTCTCCACTTATTTCTGAGACTAGTGTCTTACAATTATGTTTTAAGTATTCAAAATATATCAATTGTATTTAATTCCTTTTTTCCATAATCCTTCTTATTTTAATTTTAGAAGAAAAAAAAAATCTCACCAGTATAGCCCCTGGCTTCAATTTTGATTTACACTTCAATCTCTTCCAAGATAACTTGGTTGCAGCTATCCACAATAGAGTGATGCTTTAGGAATTGCTTTGTGAATAATTATTGTCAGAGAATCTCTGACCCCCTGAAACAAAGGCTGGCAGAAGTCAGATCTTTGTCATTCCTGATTTTGTCTCTTTCCTACTGAAATCTGCTTTTTCACAGAATATTTGGCAATAAATGCTGCCTTCTCTACTTCTTATAAGGTGTATTTAAAGAGAATGATGTAAAATGTTAATGACCTTGGGGAAAGGCTATCTCCAAAAGTCTCCCTCCATATTCAGAACTACAATAGATAACAAACAATGAGCTTTAATTTCAAGAAGCCTTTCCAACTTGTTAATTTTTTTAAATTTTTTCATTTCCTAATTTTAACTAATTAATTAATTAATTATTCCTCTTACATTTATTGAAGAAAATTTAAACATAGGACATATAGTTAGGGTTTTAAAAATTTTCAGTAAGGTTATTTATTTTTTTCAGACTTACTCTTTTTCTGTTCAATTAGCCAACATATATTACATCATTAGTTTTTTTTCTTTTTTTAAAATTTTATTTTATTATGTTATGTTAATCACCATACATTACATCATTAGTTTTTGATGTAGTATTCCATGATTCATTATTTGCATATAACACCCAGTGCTCCATTCAATACATGCCCTCTTTAATACCCATCACCAGGCTAACCCAACCCCCCATGCCCTCCCCTCTAGAACCCTCAGTTTGTTTCTCAGAGTCCATAGTCTCTCATGGTTCATCTCCCCCTCCGATTTCCCCCCTTTCATTTTTCCCTTACTACTGTCTCCTCTCTCTCTCTCTCTCTCTTTCTTTCTTTTTTTTTTTTTTTTAACACAGAATGTATTATTTGTTTTAGAGGTTACAGGTCTGTGATTCTTCAGTCTTACACAGTTCACAGTGCTCACCACAGCATATACCCTCCCCAATGCCTATCACCCAGCCACCCCATCCCTCCCACCTTCACCAATCCAGCAACCAACAGTTTGTTTCCTGAGATTAAGAATTCCTCATATCACTGAGATCATATGATACATGTCTTTCTCTGATTGATTTATTTTGCTTAGCATAATACCCTCTAGTTCCATCCACGTTGTTGCAAATGGCAAGATTTCATTCATACTATGATGGCTGCATAGTATTTCATTGTATATGTATACCACATCTTCTTTATCCATTCATCTCTCGATGTATATCTTGGCTCTTCCCACAGTTTGGCTATTGTGGACATTGCCGCTATAAACATCGGGGTGCACGCACCCCTTCAGATCCCTACATTTGTATCTTTGGGGTAAATACCCAGTAGTGCAATTGCTGGACCGTATGGTAGCTCTATGTTCAACTCTTTGAGGAACCTCCATATTGTTTTCCAGAGTGGCTGCCCCAGCTTGCATTCCCACCAACAGTGTAGGAGGGTTCCCCTTTCTCTGCATCCCTGCGAACATCTGTTTTTTCCTGACTTGTTAATTTTAGCCATTCTGACTGGTGTGAGGTGGTGTCTCATTGAGGTTTTGATTAGGATTTCCCTGATGCCAAGCGATGTTGAGCACTTCTTCCTGTGTCTGTTGGCCATTTGGATGTCTTCTTTGGAAAAATGTCTGTTCGTGTCTTCTGCCCATTTCTTGATTGGATTATTTGTTCTTTGGGTGTTAAGTTGGATAAATTCTTTATAGATTTTGGATACTAGCCCTTTATCTGATATGTCATTTGCAAATATCTTCTTCCATTCTGTCGGTTGTCTTTTGGTTTTGTTGACTGTTTGGTTTGCTCTGCAAAAGCTTTTTATCTTGATGAAGTCCCAATAATTCATTTCTGCCTTGCTTCCCTTGCTTTTGGTGATGTTTCTAGAAAGAAGTTGCTGTGGCTGAGGTTGAAGAGGTTGCTCCTTGTGTTCTCCTTTAGGATTTTGATGGACTCCTGTCTCACATTGAGGTCTTTCAACCATTTGGAGTCTATTTTTGTGTGTGGTGTAAGGAAATGGTCCAGTTTCATTCTTCTGCATGTGGCTGTCCAATTTTCCCAACACCATTTGTTGAAGAGACTGTCTTTGTTCCATTGGACATTCTTTCCTGCTTTGTTGAAGATCACATTTCACATCTGATGTGAAAGAGAGAGAGAGGAGACAGTAGTAAGGGAAAAATGAAAGGGGGGAAAACCATAATCAAAACCTCAATGAGATACCACCTATGACTATATACCACTATGATATAGAATGACTATTATCAACTGATAAGTGATAAGAAATGTTGGTGAGGATGTGGAGAAAAGGGATCCCATGTGTACTATTGATGGGTATGTAAATTGGTACAGTCATTATGGAAAAGAGAATAGAGGTTCCTCAAAAAGTTAAAAGTAGAACTACCATCCATCAATCCTATTGGGTATATATCCAAAGTATCTGAAATCATGATTGTGAAGGGCTATCTGCATTCCTAGTTTCACTGAGTCATTTTTTCACTGCATCCAAGGTGTGGATACAACCTCATCCCTGAATGATGAATCAATACAGGAAGTGAGAGACATATATTATTCAGACTCTAAAAAGAGGAAAATTCTGCCATTTGCAATAACATGGATGGAGCTGGGGGACTTGATGTTAAGTGAAACAAGCAGGACACAGAAAGAGAAAGACTGCATGATCTCACTCATACAGATAAATGATATAGTTCAGTTCACAGAAGCAGAGAGTAGAATGGTGGTTACCAGGGGCTGGGGATTGGGGGAAATGGAGAGATGATGGCCCAAGGGTGCAACGTTTCAGTTTCTTAGACTGAAGAAGTTCTAGAGCCTATATATATTGCATGGTCACTATAGTTAACAACACCATAATATATACTTGAAACAAAAAGGATAGATCTTAAATCATCTTACACACACACACACACACACAATGGTAACTATATAGAGAAGATAGATGTACTAATTAGTTAGATTGTGATGATCTTTTCACATTATATGTATATCAAAAAATCAAGTTGTATAACTGAAACATATATATATACATATATATATATAATTGCACATCATATGCCAACTTTGGGACACTAGTGCAGTCACTAAGCTTTGTAATATTCCAAAAGCAAAAAGTAATGAGAACACAGAAAACATGATATTTTAATGAATTTATTTTAAAATAATCTTTGACAGGAGGAAACTATTGGTATTGAAAAGGTTTTCCAGGTAAATAATGGGGAACAGCATTAAAAATGAAATGTAATCTTGTAACAATTACTAAGGATGGGGTACATTTGAATACACTGAAATCAATGATTTTATTCATTTTATTCATTTTTTCAAATTTTGTATTAAAATCCAGTTAGTTAACATACAGTGTAATATGAGTTCCAGGTGTACAATTTAGTGATTAACACTTACATACCACACCCACTGCTCATCACAAGTTTACTCCTTAATTTCCACCACCATTTAACTGCTATTTAATGCTGATATAAACATCAGGGGGCATGCATACCTTTTTTTTAAATTTTATTTTATTATGTTATGTTAGTCACCATACAATACATCATTAGTTTTTGATGTAGTGATCCACAATTCATTGTTTTTGTAAAATTTTCTTGTATCTCTTTCACTCTTAGATTTGTAGAATTCTCCTACAACTCAATCATAAAAATTAGATGTATATCTCAAGGCCTTTGTAATACTACATTTAAAAAATCTGACACATAATGCCTTAGTTATGTTAATAATCAAAGGAATCAATAAGAAAAATTATTTAGATCAGTTTATATATAATTATATATATAGCCTTTTGGCCTTTGGTTCACTACTATGGAACTTTTTAAAGATAAACTAATGATATAATGAAAAGAATTTCTTGACACACAAGTTTAGATCCTTTGCTCTGAAAGTGTTCAAGAAAAAGCAGGATACCTTATTTGAAATGTGCTATAGAGAGAATTACAAGTCATAGGGAACAGGCTATACTTTATTTATAAATGCTCACTGTTTGAACAGTTGTGATTGTATACATATTGTACTTCTTATCAAACTGGAGTGTAGACTGAGATTGGGGTGTGTTTTATAATCAGCAATATCAGAATTGAGCTCTCAGGAAAAGAAAATACCAGGCTGGCATTATGAGGGAAACTACTAGTTTGATGGCAGAAGTACAGAAAAAAAGTAAGGAAATTAGCTGCATTATATTAGAGTGTGTTGTGCAAGTCAGGATATACACTATCATATTTGATATCTGTACAGATTAAGGAATCAGCCAAAGCCCTCCATTCATCTTTTGCTTTCTGTGGTAATTTTTATATGCCATAGCTTTCTCATGGCATTTTTCACTTCTGCATTTCTCAGTGTGTAGATGAGTGGGTTGAGAAAAGGGGTCCCAATAGTATAAAATACAGCCACCATCTTGTCCATGGGGAAAGTGGTTGGGGGGCGTGTATATATGAATATACATGGAACAAAGAATAAAACTACTACAATGATGTGAGAAGTACAAGTAGAGAGAGCTTTTTTCCTCCCTTCTGCACTGTGGTTTCGCAGGGAATGCAAGATGACAATGTATGAGATCATCAGAATCACAAAACTGCTTGAGCAAATGACCCCGCTGTTAGACACCAACAGTAGGTTGATCATGTATGTGTCCATGCAAGCAAGTTCCAGCAAGGGCTGCAAATCACAGCAGTAATGATCAATCAAATTTGGTCCACAGAAGGGCAACCTCAAAGCCAGGATAATCTGGGCTATAGAATGGATAAAAGACCCTATCCATGCAAGAACAATCAGGATTGTGCAGACCTGCTGCCTCATGATGGTTGGGTAACGTAGGGGCTTACAGATGGCCACATAGCGATCAGCAGCCATGAGGATGAGGACATAGATCTCCATGCAGCCTAAGAAATGTAGTGCAAAGACTTGAGTCATGCACTCATTATAAGTTATGATTCTTTTTGCAGAGAGTGAGTCCACAATTAGTCTGGGGGCTGTGGATGTTGAAAAGCAGGAATCAGCAAGAGACCAATAAAATAGGAAAAAGTACATGGGGCTCCCAAGTGTCCGGCTGAACTTGATGGTCACTATAATCAGTAAATTCCTTATCATGGTTCCCATATATAAAATGAAGAAGATTACAAATATCATTTTCTTTTTCATAGGATCTTGCATCAATCCTAATAGGATGAACTCAGTTACGCTGTTATTTTGCTGCATTATTTCAGGCAAAGTGGAGAAAGCGCAGGTTAGAAATAATTAATCTGCAAAGAAAGAAATATTATGAAATGAATACTCCATTTTGAGATCATATCCATATGCTTGATCATGGATATGCCACTTACCTGTGTGTAATCCCTTACCTTTCATGTTTTTTTCTTCTGAATAAAGTGGAAATCATAATATTTATTCATAATCTATTCACTTGATTGCTTATGGAAACAATCAAATATATCAATAATTAGAGTACCTGATTCTTCAGGCATAAAAAACATTCATTTAGGGGATTTGGATTGGGAGGGTATCTTTCTGAGCTGAATGTCTTTCTTTAGTTTATGGCAAGATCCTTTTAGGGTAGAATGTTGCCAAATGGAGAAAACTCATGCATGATTTACATAATGCCCTTTCACACCACTTGAAACTGGTAGTTCAGTTATAAAGTATCTTCTCGTAAATATTCTGAACATTCAAGGAATGATGTAGAACTTTTGATAGTGTTCCCCTTAATGTAACCTGAGAGAGAGAGTGAGAGAGAAAGAGAAGGGAGAAACAATATTTTAGCAGTGAGCTTTCCTCAATTAATCCAGTCCATCCTGAAATTTATTTTAATCTGTTAGTTTGACTGTTTATTTCCTGTTACTTTAACTCTCAATAATTTCTAGTTGTTTGTAGTTTTAAATTCAGCTTCTATCATAGAACTTTGTACTTTTTAAATTATACTATGTTATCCAAAGTTAAATTCTTTGCCTCATTCAGTGTTTTTTTAAAAGATTTTATTTATTTGACAGAGGGAGGACAAGCAGAGGGAGAGAGAGAAGCAGGGTCCCTGCTGAGCAAGGAGCCCGATGTGGGACTTGATCCCAGAACCCTGGGATCATGACCCAGGCCAAAGGCAGCCACTTAACCGACTGAGCCACCCAGGCGTCCTGCCTCATTCAGTGTTTTGATGGATCTTTCAGCTTATATTCTTAAAATAGAAGGAGAGATTGAGACTAAAATAAAGGATAAATTGAGAACATTTGGCATAAATAAAAACTTTCTTTCAAATTTCATGTTGTTTTAAGTATCAGGGGCTTAGAAAATGAGCTAAGGAAGCTCCAAATCATACCTGAAACTTTTCAGTGGAATTCCAGGGATCTAATGAAGGGGGGGGAAATCGGAGGGAGAAATGAACCATGAGAGACTATGGACTCTGAGAAACAAACAGGGTTTTAGAGGGGAGGGGGGATTGGTTAGCCCGGTGATGGGTATTAAGGAGGGCACGACTTCAGTAAGAAATGATAGAAACAAGAATTGAGGTAATATTAATTTATATATACCAAACATTGGAAAAATCCTTTTCTGTCCTCATCACATATATTTTCAAAATAGTAGCAGAATTAAATACATAAATGCCAAGTCATTTAAGTGTACTTACAACATACATTCTGGACAAATGCATAATTTTACCAATTATAAATGGATTTCAAAGATCAATCTTTGAAAACACAATGCATAGGGTGCTGAGTGGCTCAGTCTGTTTAAGCTTCCCACTCTTCATTTCCACCCATGTCATGATCTCAGGGTGGTGGGATTTAGCCCCATGCCAAGCTCTGCTCTAAGCATTTCACCTGCTTGGGATTTTTGTCTCTCCATCTTCCTTTGCCTCTACCCCTGCTCACACTCTCTCTCTTTCTCTATATAAATTTAAAAAAATATTTAAAAAAAAGTTGCAAATGAAAATTTGCAAAAGAAATGATATCAAAAGAAACTCTTCTTATGAAAAATGTGAGAAGATGGGGTGCCTGGGTGGCTCAGTCAGTTAAGCGTCTGCCTTCAGCTCAGGTTGTGATCTCAGGATCCTGGGATTGAGTCCCGCAGTTGGGCTCCCTGCTCAGCAGGGAGTCTGTTTCTCCCTCTGCCCCTCCCACCTGCTCGTGCTCTCTTGCTCTCTCGCTTGCTCTCTCTCTCTCAAATAAATAAAATCTTTAAAAAAAATAAAAATAAATAATGTGAGAAGAGAATTTTACTCATAGAAAAATACCTTCAAATTTAAATTCCAATTATAGGGGCACATGGTGGCTCAGTGAGTTAAGCGTTTGCCTTCGAATGGGGTCATGATCCCGGAGTCCAGGGATCAAGCCCCACGTTGTGGGGGGGGGGGTCGGTCTGCTTCTTCCTGTGACCTTCTCCCTTCTCGAGGTCTCTCTCTCACTCTCTGTCTCAAATAAAAAAAAAAACGATAAATTCCAATTATATATCTTTTCACCTATCAAAATAACAAAGTGACCTTTTTGATAAATGTATCTTAACAAACAGTGTTAAAAATGTGGGAAACAACTGATCCATACATTTTTCTTAGGAGATTAAGGCGGTAAAATCTCTCCGGGAGTAACTTCAACATTGATGATATTTCAACAGCACATAGAAACTGGTCTAGTGGTTCCATTTGCTACAAGTAATCTCACTCACAGGCACAAAGACAATCACAGCAGTCTTTTTCATGTTGGCAAAAGATAAAAGAAAGAACGTCTATGCCTATCAGAAAGGAAGGTAAATGAATCAGGGATGATATTTCATGCAAAAATCAATAAAAATGAAGTGGATATATATGAAATGGTTTCTAAAATATGTTGAAAAGTGATAGAGTTCAGGACTATGTGGAGGATGGTAATATTTTAATTAGCTGCAGAATAATATAATACATGCACACACACACACACACAAGGACTCATATCAATTAATTGTACTTAAGAGAGTACTGAGCATAATATTTGTGGCCTCAGGGTTGGGAAATTGCATTCTTGGAATCAAAGTTAGGTGGATGACTTATCTTTTAAAATATTCCCATTGGTAGTTGAAACTATGTCATAATTATGCTACATTAAAAATAAAGCTTTTAAAAACCTTCTCTTAGTAGATGGTTTGTTAATCACATTGACATATTACTGGTTCATAACAACTGTCATCTGACAGAGGCTGCAGGGACAGCAAGATTACCAGGGCCAGAATAAGATTTAAATGTTTGTGTAAGAGGGTGAGTTAGCTCTAGAGACAGTTCTGGACTCAAGGCTCTTTACCACATCATGCCCCATGCCCCAACACTGCCATTCACTACAGGTTCCCCTGCTCTCTTAAGAGTTTGCCAAATATGCTCTTTGTCCAACTCTTCAGCAAACTGCAACGAAAACGTGTTCATTGTTTCTAACAATGAAGTATTATGAAAAGATATCTACCATATCTATCCATCCATCTACCTATCAATCTATCATCTATCTAGCTATCTACCTGATAGATATATAGACTGAAACATTTGTACAGTTCACATAATAATAGATATAAGAGTGGCATACATTCGAACGAAGCAACATAAGGAAGGTAATTTTTATCTGTTCAGTGTTGAATTTAAGCATCTAGAAAAATGTACATATTTAATAATAAGTATTCATAGAGTGAATGAAAGTATTAAGAGAATTTACTATTGATACAATCCAATAGTGTTAGTCCCCTTCAATAGTTAGTTACCATAGAAAAGAGAAGCCTACTCCATCCCAAATAAAATCATCATCTCCATGGAGCATCCTGGAACACTGCAATAGATATAATTTATATTTGCTTATCTCTCCATCTGGAGCAGCTGTGCATTTCTTTTATTCTGTCTTCTCAATTTCAATTGTAATGTACTTCTAGAAAATTCCCTAATCTTTCTATACTTCCACAAATGCCTTTTATGTGTTAGATGCACACTGTGGCAATGATCAGATGAATTTTCTCTGAGTATTAAATAAAACTAAGTTAATCCCCAACACAAATCTTACCAGTTTTGATTGAGCTCATGCAAAGGTTAGGATGTTCAGTCGTCCTCTTTTCTTCTCAGTGTAATTCGGCTACTCTTTACTCAAATGAGAATTAAAAAAAAAAAGTGTTTCTAAAATTCTGTCTGATCTCCTTTGATGTCACTGAGGCTCAGGGTCTGGCCTGCATGCCAGAAGACAAAGTTGGTCCTGGATTCATCCCACATTTTCTGAAATCAACTCTCACATGGAATGTTTACTGGGAAATGCTTCTCTTTTGCCTTTCCTGCAGGAGTATTTAAACATGAATGATGCAAAATATAGGAGTCTGGGGAAGGTCATTCCCTAAAGTGTCCCTTCCCTTCTAATTAAGAAACATTAGCCAGGTATGAGAAAGAACTCAGTCTTCAATATGTATTATTAGATTATGGGGAAATGGTGATCTCTTCTTACAATTAAAGGTGTTTATTTGATGCATAAATGACATCTTTTGACTAAAATAAAAAGAAAGAAGAAAAAAAAAAAAAGAAAAACAGTGATTATTTAGTACTGATCTAGTGGCCAGGACATGGTTCCTAACACCATTATCAAAGAAAATGAATTAGGATTTCTCAAAGAAATGGCTGATTCCAAGTCTGAGGCAGGGAATGTACAAGACGAACTGGAACAACTTGTAATGCTCGAAGGTAAGGAAATGCTAATACACACACACAAACACACACACACACAAGTACACTCACACTGTGATGAGAATATGCCAAAGAGACTCAAGAGGCAACAAAAATAGCCCCCCAGTGCCAAAAGCTGGAAAAAAATTGAGCAAAAAATAAATGACACTGAATTGAAATATAACACATAGTTTAAAAAATCCACAAGTTTATAATGATATAACCATTTAAATAATTAATAAATAGGGCATTATAGACAAATCTCCCATAAAAAAAGAATTCCAAATTCTTTTGTAGATACTCTTCTCTCAAAGGGTTACAGGATAAGTCTCAATCTCTTATTTGTGGACCATACACAAGTGAGTTCCTTCCAAAAGGTTCACTGTGGAATGGGACAGGGTGGGGGGTGTGGGGAGTAAATTTACAGAGGAGGAATGTGGCAAAAACTACCTCAACCAGGTGATCAAGGTTAACATCAAGAGTGATGAATCACATTGAAAGTATGTACCCACTGGCATGATCTGATGCAAATGCTACTTTGCCTCTGTGATTTTTCTCCCAATAACACATAATCCCAGTCCGATCATGAGTAAAATATCAAACAAACCCCAAATGAAGGTTTTTATACAAAATGTCTGACTAGTTCTCTTCATAACTGTCAAGTTCATCAAAAACAAGAAAAGTTGAGCAGAATTATTGGGTGATGGGCACTGAGTAAACTATAGAATTGTTGAATCATTATTTTAGCCACTTGAAACTAACACTGTATGTTAATCAGACTTGAAATAAATAAATTAGAGAATATTCAGAGAAACTGTCAGTGTCTGGGGTGCTGAAGAAGACATGACAACTGAATGTAATGTGGTATGCTGGATGAGATTCTGGAGAAGAAAAATAGCATTAGTTAAAAAATGAAGTATGGATGTTAGTTAAAAATAATGCATTCACATCAAGTGAATTAGTTGTGACAAATATACCGTACTATGTACGATGGTAATAGGGGAAACTGAGCACAGAGAGTATGGGAGCTGTGTATAATTTCCACAGTTTCCCTGTAATTATAAACCTGTTACAAAATATAAAGTTTATTTCATTTAATACTTCATCAAAGTTTATCTATGTTGTAGCATGGGTCAGAAATTCCTTCATTTTTAATGCTGAATAATATTCCACTGTATGTGTACCACATTTTGTTTCTTCATATATTGATGGACACTTGGGTTGCTTACACATTTTGGCTATCATGACTAATGCTGATATGAACATGAGAGTACACATATCTCTTCCAGCCCCTACTTTCAATGCTTTTTCTATATACTTGGAAGTGAAAATTCTGGATCACTTGGTCTTTGTATTGTTAACTTTCTGAAGAATATCATACAGTCTTTCACAGTGGCTGCACCATTTTTATATTCTTATGAACAGTGTGCACATGTGTGTTTAGTGATGTTGGGTATTTTTTCATGTGTTCAT
The DNA here is from genome assembly GCF_002201575.2 of Neomonachus schauinslandi. Taxonomy (NCBI): domain Eukaryota; kingdom Metazoa; phylum Chordata; class Mammalia; order Carnivora; family Phocidae; genus Neomonachus; species Neomonachus schauinslandi. The sequence continues at coordinate 13,918,626 of NC_058413.1, read as the reverse complement.
TGCCCATTTGTATATATTTTTGTGAGAAATGTTTATTCAAGTGTTTTGTTGATATTGAGCTGCCTTGATATTGAATTCCATGAGTTGCCTTTTTCACTCTGTTGATTGTGGCCTTTGATGCATAGAAGTTTTTAACTTTGAGATAGTTCAATTTATTTATTTATTTCTTCTTTAGTCTCTGTTTTTGTTGTCATATTCAAGAAATTATTGCCCAAGGTAATGTCTTGAAGCTTTTCTTTTTCATTTATATTTTCTTCTAAACATTTTTAGTTTTAGCTCTTATACTTAGGTCTTTGATCCATTTTGAGTTTATTTTGTATATGGTGTAAGTTCGGGGTCTACCTTCATTTCTTTGCATATGAATCTCTAGTTTGCCCAAACTATTTGTTGAAAAAACTATCCTTTTCCTATTGGATGATCTTAGCACCCTTATAGAAAGTCAGGTGACCATATATGTGATGTTGCATTTCTGGGCTCTGCAGTCTATTTCATTTGTCTGTGTTTCTGTCTTAATGCCATTACCACACTGTTTTGATTGCTGTAACTTTATAATAAGTTTTAAAAGATGTGAGACCTACAACTTTTTCTTTCCAAGAAAGTTTTTTGACTACAGATCCCTTGAGATTCCATATGAATCTTTCAGCTGATTTTTCTATATCTGCAGAAATTGTCATTGGAGTTTTGATAAGGTTTGCATTAAATGTGTTTGTTTCAGATATTACTGACATCTAAACATTATTGAGTCTCCTGATCTATGAAAATGTGTTATCTTTCAGTGTACACACACACACACACACACAAAGTGATTTATTATGAAGAATTGGCTTTTGTGTATATGGAAGCTGGAAAGTGCAACATCTGCACAAGCAATGTCCCATTTTGAGTCTAAAACCGTAAACTGCTATAAACTGGTAAGAGCTGATGTCAGTTCAGATCCACAGGCAGGAGGCTACTGTAGAACCAGGAAGAGTTAATGTGTCAGTGTGCAAGCCGTCAGAAAGGAAGAGATAATGTTTGAAGGCACTCAGGAAGGAGATTTACCTCTTACGCAGGGCAGGTTATCCTTTTGTAATTTTCAGACCTTTATTTGGTTGGATGAGGACCCTACTTTAGTAAGAGCAATCTAATTTATTCAGTCTACCAATTCAAAAGTTAATATCATCCAGAAAAATCTCATAGTCACAACCCAAAACAATAGTCAAACAAATATTTGAGCACCCTGTGGCCTAGGCAAGTTAACACATAAAATTAATGAGTACAAGTCCATTTTTTATCCACTATCACCTATCCACATCTCCTGAAACCATACTTGATCCCCAAATAAAGACAACACAAGGTCATAATTCCACCTAACATCATACAACTATCTTGCATACAACTGAAAATGCACTAGAACTTCCAAAGGAAAGGAAGGTACATTTTGGGAGTGATTTTTACTTTCCCCTTGATATTCAGTAAATGAAATACTAGATGGAAAATGAAAATACTAAAATGCTATGACAGAAATTCAATATATCTTTAGTTTCATGATAAGGTAATAAGAAAGGGAAGAAAACAAAGATATTTTCTTTATATATATTTGCACACACAAATACATTCATAACATAAAGAGTAAATTCAATAATTATGGTCTTCATTTTTTGTACCATCATATGGTTAATTTATAATTACTTTCTTCTGTTACTCATTCTGTATTCAATGTGTCTTCAGCAAGACCCAAAGTTGGTCATGGTTCTTTAGCTGGTGAGGTGACACAGACCTTCATTCCTGAAGGGTCTGGGTCCTTAGTAGTTCTGGGTGGATGGCATTGTTGTAGTCTTCCTTTGACCTTAATCACAAAGAATGATGATACTAAGGGGGGGTCCAATGGGATCTCCTGTATTCTAGATATACTCTTCCTTACCTCCATTGTGGAGTAGTAGTCCAATTTCCCCTTGGTTGCCAAGATCTATCACCCCAACCAGCACAGCACCTTACTTCTTTGACTATAAATTCAAAGGCATGAGCAGCCCAAAGTGGTCAGTCAACAGTCTTAACACTCTGTTCAATGGAATCTTGTTGTGTCTCCTGCTGGAAGTTTTTCTTCCTTTGGAATGAAGACTTTGAAGCAAGAAGAGCATAATTAAATGGGAACAAGAAGCAAAAATTTCCGTAGTGGGTCACTAAGGGCAATAATTTGTGGTGCCTCTCCCATTTCTATCCTTTGATTACAGCACCTGGTTATTGGAGGAACACCAACATGTAATGCATGCTGATTCAGAGCGTATATGTCATTCCAGAGAACTGAAGACTCTTGCTCCAACCCTGGAAGGTATTGCTACCAAACTCCTACTATAACTAATTCTGCAAAAGGTCATTCCATGATTTTATTATGCCATTTCCTTCACAGGGTAGGAAATATAGTAAGACTAATGAATTCCATGAGCATGGGCCCATTGTGGCAGGTCATTTGCTGTGAGGTGAGATTGCTTTTCAGAAGCAATGCTGTGTGAAATGTTGTGATTGTGGATAAAAAATTCTCTAAGTCCATGGATGGTAGTTTTTGTAGAAGCAGTGCATGAAGGGAAGGCAAATCCTTATCCAAATAGTTTTGGTGGGTGGAAGTCCATGTTGTTGAGCTCATGTATAACCTTCATCCTTGCCACCATGACCATTTTGTTCATGGGCCCAATGGGTGATGACAGGAGTGGTTAGGATAAAGCTGACTGGTATGTACAAACTGGGTCATCCTATTCACTTAGTTATTAAAATCCTCATCTGCTGGTCACTCTTTGGTGAGCATTCACAAGGGACAAAAATATCTTCATGTATTTTTACTCATTCAGAAAGTTATGGAAACATGCCTCTTCCTCAGATTTTCTTGTTACCAATTTTCCAATAATTTTTTTTCAAGTCTCTGACCATTCAGCCAAACCACTGGCCAAACTCCTGAGTGACTATACATTGTACACCTGGTCATTTGTCCTTCCATGAAAGTGAACACCGGGTACATTGCTTAAAATTCTACCCATTGAGAGAATTTCCCTTCACCACTGAACTTCACAGATATTCCAGAATGGGGCTGCAGTGCTGCATCTAATTACTTTTGAGATGTACCCACATATCACTGCAGAATTTTATGTATACTATGTCCAAATCTTTACTTCTGTCAGTTGGTCATAGTGAACCTCCCACAAGACCTTCAGTGCAAGCTGGGAGAGGGAAGGCATCCTAGCAAAAGTGGGGGCCATGAGCATTTGTAAACTTCTTCATGTAACTTTTTCTTCAGTGTTTGCCTGGGTCAGATCTCATATACAGTAGTCCCTCCTTATTTGGGGGAAGAGATGTGTTTCAAGACCCTCAGTGGATGCCTGAAACTATGGATATTACTGAACCCTATATATACTATGCTATTTCTATACATACATACATATGATAAAGTTTTATTTATAAATTAGGCACAGTTAGAGATTAACAACAATTACAATAAAATAGAAAAAATACAACGATATACTGTAACAAAAGGTATCTGAATACGGTCTCTCTCTCTTTACCAAAATACCTGATTGTACCGTACTCATCCTTCTTCTGGTGATGATGTGAGATGATACTACACTTGATCTTAGCCAAAAGGCCGAGAAGCGATATGATGTGAGATGATAAAATGGTGTCATGATGAGATGAAATGAGGTGAGTGAAACAAGGTATTGTGATGTAGCATTAGGCTACTACTGACCTTCTGACAATATGTCAGAAGAAGGCTCATCTGTTTCTATACTTCAGGTAATTTTTTTTTTAAATGTCTAATCCTCTATTTATTAAATCTTCTATACTGAAGTTAATTTTTTTATCATGTTATGTTAATCACCATATATTACATCATTAGTTTTTGATGTAGTGTTCCATGATTCATTGTTTGTGTATAACACCCAGTGCTCCGTTCAATATGTGCCTCTTTAATACCCATCACTAGGCTAACCCATCCCCCCATCGCCCTCCCCTCTAGAACCCTGTTTGTTTCTCAGAGTCCATAGTCTCTCATGGTTCGTCTCCCACTCCGATTTCCCTCCCTTCATTTTTCCCTTCCTACTTCCTACTTCCTTCTTCTTCTTCTTTTTTTTTTTTTAACATATAATGTATTATTTGTTTCAGAGGTACAGTCTGTGATTCAACAGTCCTACACAATTCACAGCACACATCATAGCACATACCCTCCCCAATGTTTATCACCCAGACACCCCATCCCTCCACCCGCCCACCACTCCAGCAACCCTCAGTTTTATCCCTGAGATTAAGAATTCCTCATATCAGTGAGATCATATGATACATGTCTTTCTCTGATTGACTTATTTCGCTCAGCATAATACCCTCCAGTTCCATCCACGTCATTGCAAATGGCAAGCTCTCATTCCTTTTGATGGCTGCATAATATTCCATTGTATATATATACCACTTCTTCTTTATCCATTCATCTATCAATGGACATCCTGGCTCTTTCCATAGTTTGGCTATTGTGGACATTGCCACTATAAACATTGGGGTGCACGTATCCCTTTGGATCACTACATTTGTATCTTTGGGGTAAATACCCAGTAGTGCAATTGCTGGGTGATATGGTAACTCTATTTTCAACTTTTTGAAGAATCTCCATATTGTTTTCCAGAGTGGCTGCACCAGCTTCCATTCCCACCAACAGTGTAGTAGGGTTCCCCTTTCTCTGCATCCCCGCCAACATCTGTCATTTCCTGACTTGTTAATTTTAGCCATTCTGACTGGTGTGAGGTGGTGTCTCATTGAGGTTTTGTTTTGGATTTCTCCGATGCCGAGGGATGTTGGGCACTTTTTCATGTGTCTGTTGGCCATTTGGATGTCTTCTTTGGAAAAATGTCTGTTCATGTCTTCTGCCCATTTCTTGATTGGATCATTTGTTCTTTGGGTGTTGAGTTGGATAAGTTCTTTATAGATTTTGGATACTAGCCCTTTATCTGATATGTCATTTGCAAATATCTTCTCCCATTCTGTCGGTTGTCTTTTGGTTTTGTTGTGCTGTGCAAAAGGTTTTTATCTTGATGAAGTCCCAATAGTTCATTTTTGCTCTTGCTTCCCTTGCCTTTGGCGATGTTTCTAGGAAGAAGTTGCTGTGGCTGAGATCGAAGAGGTTGCTCCCTGTGTTCTCCTTTAGGATTTTGGTGGACTCCTGTCTCACATTTAGGTCTTTCCACTATTTTGAGTCTATTTTTGTGTGTGGTGTATGGAAATGGTCCAGTTTCATTCTTCTGCATGTGGCTGTCCAATTTTCCCAACACCATTTGTTGAAGAGACTGTCTTTTTTCCATTGGACATTCTTTCCTGCTTTGTTGAAGATGAGTTGACCATAGCATTGAGGGTCCATTTCTGGGCTCTCGATTCTGTTCCATTGATCTATGTGTCTGTTTCTGTGCCAGTACCGTACTGTCTTGATGATTACAGCTTTGTAATAGAGCTTGAAGCCCAGAATTGTGATCCACCAGTTTTGCTTTTCTTTTTCAACATTCCTCTGGCTGTTCAGGCTCTTTTCTGGTTCCATAAAATTTTAGGATTATTTGTTCCATTTCTTTGAAAAAAGTGGATGGTATTTTGATGTGGTTTGCATTAAATGTGTAGATTGCTCTAGGTAGCATTGACATCTTCACAATATTTGTTCTTCCAATCCATGAGCATGAGACGTTTTTCCATTTTTTGGTGTCTTCCTCAATTTCTTTCATGAGTATTTGATAGTTTTCTGAGTACAGATTCTTTGCCTCTTTGGTTAGATTTATTCCTAGGTATCTTATGGTTTTGAGTGCAATTTTGAATGGGACTGACTCCTTAATTTCTCTTTCTTCTGTCTTGTTGTTGGTGTATAGGAATGCCACTGATTTCTGTGCATTGATTTTATATCCTGCCACTTTACTGAATTCCTGTATGAGTTCTAGCAGTTTTGGGGTGGAGTCTTTTGGGTTTTCCACATAAGTGGAAAGTGCCATATCATGGGCAAAGAGTGAGAGTTTGACTTCTTCTTTGCTGATTCGGATGCCTTTTATTTCTTTTTGTTGTCTGATTGCTGTGGCTAGGACTTCTAGTACTATGTTGAATAGCAGTCAAAATCTTTGGGATGCAGCAAAGGCTGTCCTAAGAGGAAAGTATATAGCAATACAAGCCTTTCTCAAGAAACAAGAAAGGTCTTAAATACACAACCTAACTGTACACCTAAAGGAGCTGGAGAAAGAACAGCAAATAAAGACTAAACCCAGCAGGAGAAGAGAAATAATAAAGATCAGAGCAGAAATCAATGAACTAGAAACCAAAAGAATAGTAGAACAGATCAACGAAACTAGGAGCTGGTTCTTTGAAAGAATTAATAAGATTGATAAACCCCTGGCCAGACTTATCAAAAAGAAAAGAGAAATGACCCAAATCAACAAAATCACGAATGAAAGAGGAGAGATCACAACCAACACCAAAGAAATACAAACAATTATAAGAACATAGTATGAGCAACTCTATGCCAGCAAATTAAATAACCTGGAAGAAATGGATGTATTCCTAGAGATGTATCAACTACCAAAACTGAACCAGGAAGAAATAGAAAACCTGAACAGACCGATAACCCCTAAGGAAATTGAAGCAGTCATCAAAAATCTCCCAAAAAACAAAAGCCCAGGGCCAGATGGCTTCCCAGGGGAATTCTACCAAACATTTCAAGAAGAATTAATACCTATTCTTCTGAAAGTGTTCCAAAAAATAGAAATGGAAGGAAAACTTCCGAACTCATTTTATGAGGCCACCATTACCTTGATCCCCAAACCAGACAAGGACCCCATCAAAAAGGAGAATTACAGACCAATATCCCTGATGAACATGGATGCAAAAATTCTCACCAAAATACTAGTCAATAGGATCCAACAGTACATTAAAAGGATTATTCACCATGACCATGCATCCTTTCTTGATCAAAACTCTTCAGAGTATAGGGATAGAGGGTATATACCTCAATATCATAAAAGCCATCTGTGGACAACCCACAGCAAATATCATTCTCAATGGGGTTAACTGAGAGCTTTCTCCCTAAGGTCAGGAACATTGCAGGGATGCCATTGGAATTTTGATCAGGATTGCATTGAATCTGTAGATTGTTTTGGGTTGTATGGACATTTTCAGAATATTAATCTTTCTAATCCATGAGCATGGAATATCTTTCCATTTATTTGTGTATTCTTCAATCTGTTTCTTCATTGTCTTATGGTTTTCAGTCTATAAGCCTTTCACTTCCTTGGTTAAATTTATTCCTCAGTATTGGATAGCTGTAGGAGAACCCAAAGAATGTGCAGTGCCCCAGGCCAGTAAAGTTGAGTGTGTTAGAGTATGGTGGGTCACAGAAGGGAGTGGAAGTGGAGATAAGCAATGCAGAAGGGAAAAATATATTATAAAATACAACCTTAGATGGACCTTGCATGGACCCATGAGGATCATCTGCTATGAACTAAGGGCTATGATTTACTCAACCTGCCCCCATTAGGTTCTACTGACACTCTATTTCTCTCTCAGGAGAGGGAGATAAAACAAAGCAAGATAAAAACAAACTAAAATAAGGGGAGAAAATAATTATGCATTGTGGCATTTCAAATTCTAACCAGTGCCTGAACTAGGTAATATCCAGTAACACAAAAAGGTTATAATTGGAATGATAAATAATTCAACATTTCTTAAATATATATTATGTATTATGATCAACAAGAGAGACTTCAGTCTTCAAGGAAATTTTCTAGAAAAGGAGAGAGGGAGAAAAACAAATATCCATAATATTACATCAAGGCTATAACACTACAGAAGTATTGAATCACTTAGGTAATAACTCTCATGAGATTAATGAAATAAGCCTCAAGCCCATCTATATGGCCTTATAAAAATATGGACTTTATTTTTCAAATTATAACCACATATGCATTGGCCACTGTAAAATGCCTGTGGGAGTTTTCCCCTCAGGTCGTTCTTGTGCTTTTAATTCAAAGTATTCCCAGTAATGCTTTCCTGAAAGGTTCTTTTGGATGGAAGATTCACAGGACAGTCAGAGACATTCCGCATGTGTTTGCTGTTTTATATAGCACAGGCACAGAAATTAAAATAAAAACAACACAGCCTGAAGGATCACTTGACATTCCAAAGAGATGTAAAATCTTATAGAAGTGAGCATCCTGATTACTAGGTATGTATGTGTGTGTGTGTGTGTATAATGTAATATATAATTTTTATATTTTAATTTATACATATATACATAAATATGTATGTTTAAATTGGGGGGAAATAATTGGGATTTCTAACAATTCATTTTATATAAAAATTTGATCTTATTGAATCCCTATCTTTAAGTTTAAGTTCTTCTGAAATATATTTTCTTGGTGGTTATTTTTAAGAGAGGTCATTCAGGATATTCAAGATAAAATCTGGATAATTTGAGGGCAAACTGATAGTTTAAAGCTTTTATTTGTGACAAGGTATTTAAGCAAAATGAATAAAGTATGAGTTTTCAAATCATATAGAAATTGTTTAGATACAGACTCCCCCTTAATACTTGTGTAATCTTGGGTTCAAATTTCCGTATTTGCAAAACAGGGGCAATAGTACAATAATATACCTCATCAAATCATAGTGTAGATGAAATGCTTGTTAAATGAAAAGCATTTACTAAAGTGCCTAGAATATATTATTACTTAGCATTTGGTATTTAAACATTTTAGTCTAATTGTATCACATAATTCAGCCCATAAATTTCAATTTCACATTTTTCTTTATTATGGATGTGATAAATAGTTTTAAAAAGCCAGAAGAATTAGGGCACCTGGTGGCTCAGTCAGTTAAGGATCTGACTCTTGTTTTCGGTTCAAGTCAAAATCTCAGGGTCTTGAGATCAAGCCCCACGCAGGCTTTGCACTCAGTGTGGAGTCTGCTTGAGATTCTCTCTCTTCTCCCCCTGCCCCTTTGCCTGCCTGTGCTTGCTCTCTCTCTCTCTCCCCCTCTCTCAATAAATAAATAAATAAATAATAAATGAATAACCTCTTAAGGAGAGGTTCTTGAAATTCTTTAAATAAAAAAGTATGTAAAAAGGTGAACTCAAAATTCTTTACTCCTAAAACCCTGTGCATATATATATGGTGTGTGTGTGTGTGTGTGTGTATGAGAGAGAGAGAGAGAGAGGAAGAGAGAAAAGAGAAGAGAAACAGGATTTTTTTTTTTTATGGATTAAATAAAGACCACAAGGAAAATATTTGAATATGGGCTAGGGGATATTTATGCATGAGGCAGCATTCCTAGAGGATTCTAAGGGCACTGCTTTGCAGAATGTTTTTTTCTATATGGGCTTGTGTTTTCCCAACTGATGTTCAATCACTGTGAACTAAGCAGCCCTGGACCAAATGTTGAGAGATGTTGAGTCTTAACCAAGATTTGAACTTGCTACATTTTTGTTTTACAATTTTATGAAAAGTTATCCATAAGTTCATATATATCCTTTAACTGATCATATTATTCCACATAAACAAGGACTAGGTTTGGATATTCTCAATTTACACATAAATAAATACTTTGCTAAGCTTGACTGTGTTAACCCAGAACAAATTTATACTAACACCACTTTTTTTCTTTGCATTTAATGTATGTCTAACATGAGTTCTTCAACTACCCCATTGTGGCAGAATACAAAATCCACAGGTAAAAACAATTAATTGATGGACATACTGATAACTATCTTCTTATACAACAACTCGTTCCTTTCCATTTCGGGGAGCACTCTTCTTCAGACTTTATCATATCAGAATCATAAGCCTCTATAAGGTACATCCTTAAATAAACTTTATTTATTTTGCCCTTGGAAGAGGGCAGGCAGATCCAGTATTATTAGTTCCAATACCAGCTGAAGAAAGAGGATCAGGGAGAATGAATTGCTCAGTGCTAACAAGATAAAGGTAATAAGACATAGGAGCCTGGATGCTCACCTTCATGAACATTTGACTAGAAATCTGCCCACTACATCATACTGTTCCTCTGCTGGTACCATTGAAATAATTCATTGACATTAACAGTCTTTTAAGCAAATCATGATTTTGCTGTGGCGGACATTTGGTTATGGGTAAAAGGTGATGGCTCAACATAGTCACTCTCTGCTCCTAGATCTACTGCATCTAAGTGGCTGTGCTGTTTAACTGCATGGTTAAACATGCAGGACATTCTTTAATCACCTTGGGTTCTTCCATATGTCAACAGAAAATAGCTAGCTCTTCACAGTGTTTCTAACATTTTAAATAGCAACCTCTAAAATGTGTCTTTAAAATGATTAGGAAAAAGGGAAAGTTTTATATAATAATAAACTGCGTTCTTATATTCAGATGCCCAGATTGTGTCCCAGTTCCCTTTTCCCTGCCTCTTTATGTTCTGAATCTTGGCCAAACCTGTCAAAAAGAAGAATCACTGAAACTATTATCAACTAATTATCAACTAATCTCTGCTATGATTAAGAGCCTTGATTTTGTCCTTATTTCAAGAATATATCTTTAGTTCTACTGGATATATGGAATGTATGTGTGTGATTGGGGCATTATATATAAATTCCAAAATGGTTATTAACTGATGAATGGATAAAGAAGATGTGGTATGTATATATACTGTGGAATATTACTCATTAAAAAGAATGAAATCTTGCCATTTGTAACAATGTGGATGGAGCTAGAGTGTATTATGCTAAGTGAAATAAGTCAGCCAGAGAAAGACAAATACCATATGATCTCACTCATTTGTGGAATTTAAGAAACAAAACATGAACATAGGGAAAGGGAAAAAATAGAGAGAGGGAAGCAAACCATAAAAGACTTACCTACAGAGAAAAAAATGAGGGTTGATGGAGGGAAATGGGCTAGATGGGTAATTGGTATTAAGGAGGGCCTTGTGATGAGTACTGAGTGTTATATGTTAAGTGACAAATCATTAGATTCTGTATCTGAAACCAATTTTACCATATATGTCAACTAACTGGAATTTAAATTAAAAATTGAAATAAAAAAGAAATATGACAACCACATGCAACACACACAAATAAATTGTATGTAGAATAGAGAAAGGATGGGACTTGTTTAAAGTTATAGAGGTAGTTAATGGCAGAGATGGAGTAAGACCCATATCTTTTAAGATGGTGGAAAACAGCTGGAAGTCCATTTGCTCAGTAGGTAATGTGGCATAAATGTGAAGAGAATGGAAACGGCATCTGATAAAGGTTCATATCTTAGGTTGCTACTTAACACCTTAATGATTTGGTGGACGTAACTGAATCAATCTATCTTTCTGTTTCCCCGTATGTAAAATAAGTATCAGAAAAGTAACCATTGGGTTGCTATGAATTAAATGCATGTAAAGTGTTTACAATAGTTTCAGACATAAAACATGCTTTCATTAAATATAATTTGAAATATGATGCCCCTGATCTGCAAGGATTTAAAAGATTGTAACAAAGTCTTTATAACCTACATCATTTTTTTCAATTTATAAATATTCCAAAAATTAAAAAGTGTTATTGAAGATGTCATATGTTCTGTATCATTTCAGATAAATTAAGTTTCTGTTGTGTCTCTGGAATCACCTCAACCTCATGGACAATCAGAACAATGTCACAGAATTTGTTTTCATGGGTCTGTGGGGAAATAAGCAAATGGAGCTACTGTTCTTTTTCTTGTTCCTGTTCTGTTATTTGGCAATCTTAATGGGAAACTTCATTATCTTACTCACAATCACCTGCAGCCATCTAATTGGACAACCAATGTACTATTTTCTCTGCCACCTTTCCCTAATGGACCTCTGCTACACCTCCACTGTGGTCCCCAGGTTAATCAGGGACTTAGGCTCAGCAAGACAAAATATTTCCTATAACAACTGTATGACCCAGCTCTTCACTGCCCACTTGCTGGCAGGTGTAGAGATATTCATCCTGGTGTCCATGGCTTTAGACCGCTATATTGCCATTGTCAAGCCCCTGCACTACATGGTCATCATGAACCGGCAGAGGTGTAGCATGTTGATCTTCATGGCCTGGGGTGTGGGGTTTTGGCACTCTGTTGCTCTATTGCTCATGGTACTCAATTTACCCTTCTGTGGTCCTAATCAAATAGATCACTACCTATGTGATGTGAAGCCTCTTTTGAAACTGGTGTGCAAAGACATTTATGTTGTTAATATCTTAATGATTGCAAACTCAGGAATGGTGGTGGTTGCTGTCTTTCTTGTCCTGGTGGCTTCTTACATTCTCATATTATATAATCTTAGGACCTGCTCCTCTCTAGGGCGACGCAAAGCTCTCTCAACCTGCAGCTCTCATGTAATGGTGGTCATTTTATTCTTTGTGCCTTGTATCTATATTTATGTTCTACCTGCAGGGAGTGGGAACAAGGATAAGGAAATCTCTGTATTTTACACTGTGATTGCCCCCATGCTGAATCCTCTCATCTATACCCTGAGAAACATGGAGATGAGAATTGCCATGTGGAAAGTATGGTCTAAAATGGCCCACTCAAAATTCAGGTAGGGGCACCTGGGTGGCTCAGTTGGTTAAGTGTCTGCCTTTGGCTCAGTCCATGATCCCAGAATCCTGGGATCAAGCCCCACACAGGCTCCCTGATAAGCAGGGAGCCCGCTTCTCCTACTGCCACTCCCCTTGCTTGTGCTCTCTCTTCTCTATCTCTGTCAAATAAATAAAAAAATCCTAAAAAAAAAAATTCAGGTAAAAGTGATATTCATTTCAGTTCTGACCCTGTTTTCCTAGAGCATTTATTATTTGAGATGTTATAGAAAACATATAGCTTTCTTTAGGGAGTTGGACTAAATGATCTCTAACATTTTATGAGTCAAAGAAGCAAGTCACTGTAGTTCAGATTACCATCTGCATGCTAAAGTTTCCAACTAGTTCTAGATGTGGTTGAATGGCTTTGAGGAATGCTAGAAATGTCTTTCTAAAACACATGCCTAATCATAGCACAGGCCTCTCCAAAAATGTATATGGAACCCTATTTTCCTTGGAATAAAATCCAAACTTCTCACTTGTTTATCAAAATTGGTTTTGGCTCAACTTGCTAATCTCAGAAGGCATTACATTGGTAGAAAGTATGGTGTTACAATGACAGGTTTTGAGGTCAGGGAGAGCTGGACGATTACTGACTCTGGTACATTTTTATCTTGGTGTCTTGGCAATTTGTTTTAGTTATATATGTATCCCCATTTTCAAATATTTATGAAATGTGTAATTTGTACATTATAAAGTTGTAATACTACTTTGGCTAACACGTGAAGATTTAGCTAGGGCATATGGCTACTAGAAACATGTTTTATATTTTTCCTCTTTCCTTACCTTTCTTCATTTGTTTCCCTTTGCTTTGATGGTTTCAACCAGCTACACTGGACTCCTCTACATTCTCCAAACATACTCTAAAGTCTATCATCTTTATGACTGTTTCTTCGATCTTTTTTGCTTATAATGTTGCCCCCATTATGCGTTAGTGTTCATGTCTTACATATAAGTCACATTCCTGATATTTTCTTATTCCAGAAGATTTTGCCAACTCATGGAAGACCAGAAGTATTTCTGATTTTCCCTGTTCTTTTGTTGTTACAAAACCGTACATTTACTCCTTTTAAAATAATCCTGTGCCCCATGTTAGTATTTTTTCTTATGTTTTTCCAGTTTGATTGAGTCAACTCAGTCAAAGATGTACTATATCTTTATTTTTTTAATCTATTTTCTAGCAATACACCCATACAAATTAAGAAACAAACAATTAATGAATTAAATTCAAATAATCTATCTTCTCTTTTTATTGGACTTTATACTTTGCTTTCACATATCCAGAAATTCTCCTTAGGCTATGAACTATCATGAATCACAGACCTGTACTTCTGAAACAAATAATACATTATATGTAAAAAAAAAAAGAAGAAGATAGTAGGAAGGGAAAAATGAAAGGGGGGAAATTGGAGGGGAGATGAACCATGAGAGACTATGGACTCTGAGAAACAAACTGAGGGTTCTAGAGGGGAGGGGGTGGAGGGTGGGTTAGCCTGGTGATGGAGCACTGGGTGTTATACACAAACAATGAATCATGGAACACTACATCAAAAACTAATGATGTAATGTATGGTGATTAACATAACATAATAAAATTTTAAAAATATATGTAATGTAAGAAAGGTTAAAAATTCAACATACATTCCATGTAGCTATCAGAGAGGGAATGAAAACTGGCAGACTCTCAGTCACTTATTATGTCTTTTTACTTATTTTCTGGATTTGGAGTTGCTACCATTTTCATTTTCATTTATCCCTTGTCTTTTGAATCACATAATCCAGTCAGCTCTGTGTCTTGCTTCCCAGTTGTGTAGATATTTCTCTGTGCCAAAGCACTTGACTTTTCTTAGCAAAATGATTGCATTGTTTCCACACAGAGTTTTCTCGATTGAATTACTCCTGCCCCACACATTCTGCATGGAGCACTGGGTGTTATGCACAAACAATGAATCATGGAACACTACATCTAAAACTAATGATGTAATGTATGGGGATTAACATAAGAATAAAAAAAATGTGAATTACTCCTGCCCCAGAGCCAAGGAGAAGCCCAGGAAAAGCCATAAATGAGATAGTGTTTGTCTTTAATGTCAGGAAAGCTTCTTTTGATATTTCCACTCTTACAACTTTTCACACATCTAATTACTTTTTTTTCTTCATGGATCCATGAAAACCTGTGGAATATCAAGGGAAAACATTCTGCCTTTTTCATAGACTATTAAGTCTGTCTAGTTATAGTTTGATTTGACCTGGTTTAACCTATTAATTTTCCAAAGAATATTTGGATTATTTTTAAAAGTATAGAATTGTAGTGTGTATACTTGTTCCTATGCATGTGTGATCATTTTGTCTGTGTGTGTGTGTGTGGTATGGGGGTTTTGAGGGTCTTCAGGATGGGTCAAAGGAAATATTCAACCCATCAGAAAGAATGCTACACAACAAAACCAAATCTTTTCTTATTTGTTTTCTTTTCTCAAGAATCTGTAAGATTTTATTGGCAAAAAATATGACTATATTATAGAGCAAGCCCACAAAAAAATATATAGAACCTAGATTAGTTATCTACTTGTAAGTTGTTCTTTCTAGAATTCACTTTCCAGCCTACAGAACAATACCTAATATCTTCAAAAATACCTGAAATCTGTTTTACAAATAAGTTCATACAACCCATAAAACAAATGGTTTTAGAAGGGGATTAGAAAAGAAGAATAAATATAACAAAATCAATTCTCAGAAGAGCAAGCTAATATGAACTGACACAAATGCAGGGATTGGGGTTATAAATGAGGTACTTGAACACATCTCTAAGGAGTATCCTGGTGCATTTGTGTGTGTTATTGGTAGAGATATGACCAGCTATCTCCTTCTGTGTATTGACACAAACTCTGAGTGAAGCTTGGTCAAAAGCATGCATTATGTTGAAATGGACAACCAGTAAAACACTGAGTTCTGATATCCATCATTCTGAAGTACTAGAATCTCTTATTTCCTCAGGGTTACTACATTTTCAAAGCCTGGAAGCAAGTAGTAAACATATAAAAACCTGCTCCTTTCAGTCATAAAAGGCACACAGTTCTTTTTCTTATTCTTATTTAGTAGCAAATCTTATTTGAGCAAGTCTTTTTAACTTCTAGAGGACTGTATTCTTATTGGAACAACAGAACTAACTACTTAACTCACAATATGCACTATTGTGAGATGAAATGATATAATTAACTTAAAACACAAAACAATCTCTTGATAGATTATTTATTATTATCATTATTATTATTTTGTACCAGATAAGATCCCATAAAAATTGATCTCCTTAGGTTCAACATGTGTAAAGCAAATTTTTTATATATGGATTTGTGTATAATGGAAAATTGGTTCACTGAACATCAATGTGTACATTTGGGGCTGAGCCAAATAATCTGTAGAGATCAAGTTACATAGGACTAAGCCAAATGGTAAACAGAATAAAAGTTATGCTGTGCATTGAGTGCTGACTTGCCCTCATATTTTATTATATTCTCACTTAATGATACAACATTTTAACCTTAATATGTGTATAAAGAATGGATTGTTTATTCTTTTATCTTTCCTTTTCTTCTGTCCTCCATTCCCCAACCATCTATTTCATCACTGTTAGTCCCTGGCAATAAATAACCCAGGTTCCAGTCCTGATATGGCAGGTCATTATTTTATTGATCTATCTACTCTACCCATGAAGGTTACTCTAGATAATGATGCATATTGGACTGTACTGCATGTGTTTGGTTCTGTTTGTCTTTCCCCATTTCAGAGTTTTCTGAAGCTAATGTAAAAGGAAATTTCCAAAATGGAGCAAACAAGCCTAATTAAGAGTCTTTTTTTAAAAAAATAGGATCAGGAGGCCATAGGTGAGGAAGAATTTGTGCACGTCTTCATTGGAGAAATCATGAAGATTTTTTAAAATTTTCAGAGAGCTGCAAGCCCTTGACCTGGACTTAACTTTCTCCTAGCCATGATACCTGAATCATCGCATTCTTTACTTCTAAAGGAGCTCCAATCCCTCATTTGCCTATTAACCCAACCAATCCCAGTAACCCTAAATCCAATCTGTTTTGCATAGAGGACATGAAAGAGAATTACACTCACAGCCTTTCACCTATATAACTCTGCTTCTTTTTGTCTTCCTGGGAACACAATTTAGGTTTCTACCTGAATCTGTGTCTCCCAAATTGCAATCCTAATTGCCCAAATAAATGTATGTTTTTGTTTTCAGTGAATTATTTCTTAGTCAGTACTACCCTAATACTATTCCATGTTATATTATTTTTCTTCAGAAAGCAAGATGAGCACAAGGCAGGCAGAGTTTCTGAATTGCTCTGAGTAGAACATTATGGAGCCTCCAGAGAAACTGCTTGACACAAGCCAACAGAAAGATAAGAAGTAAAGTTATATCCAGAAAATGCTCACAGGCACAAGGGTCAGTACCATGGAGAGCAACACAGTGAAGATCTGTTCAGAAATGCCTCTGGGAATATAATTTCTCAGAGTTTCAAAGACCTATTAATTCTTGTGTTGTCATATGTTATATTCTGCTCTTCTGAATCAACTTCCCCTCATCGATAGGCATAAAATAAGTGACTCCTAGAACTTAAAATGTATATATGTTTTTGCCAGAATTTCAAAATACTTAATTAATTAATTCTTTCTTTCTTTCTTTCTTTCTTTCTTTCTTTCTTTCTTTCTTTC
>NC_058413.1:13849820-13901302 GCF_002201575.2 Neomonachus schauinslandi | reverse complement strand
TTCTTTCTTTCTTTCTTTCTTTCTTTCTTTCTTTCTTTCTTTCTTTCTTTCTTTCTTTCTTTCTTTCTTTTCTTTCTTTCTTCTTTCTTTCTAAAATCCACTTCTTACATCCCTGATGGTTCAATGTATATTTAAGTTCTACTCCCCTTGCAAATATATAAAATGTTCTAATACATATTGAGATTTTCAAAATAATTTTAAAGAATTGACCTAAACATGCTTGAATAATTGGTTTATAAATCTCTGCATTTTATTTCATCTTTAGATACTGGAGAAGAATCAGCAGAGTGAGTACCTCAGGAGGGAGCTCTCCTGATTTGACCTAAAACTAATTTACAGCCACTGAGATCTAATGTTCAGTGAATTAACCATGCCATTTTCATTGGAGAATGTTCCACCAACTGTGCTTTGGGGTGGTTATATGCTATTTAAATTTATTCCACTTAATTTCATCCTTAGACTATATTTTCTCTAGCAGCATAAGTTAATTGTGATTACTACAAAATAATTTAACTACCTTTAGTCTTATTGTACATTATTCATGAGCAGAATTCCACTTGAGAACAAAAACAATTCAGTTGAAGTTAATGAAATCTTTATGTTTCAGTGAAATTTATTGAGTCTCTTTTTGGTGCCTTTATATTTTCCACTATATTCTTATGAAGGAATAGCCCAGTTTATGATTGCATGTCCCAATGATGAGTAGTTTTCTAACTTTCAAAAACCTTGTCACTCTAAAATGGACTAGATTTATCTGATTGAATTAAAGTAACCATCATGGGCCATATTTTGATATCATTAGGAGAAAATCTGAACTTACAGTGGAAACTCTAAGAGCAGTTTTTCTTATTATTTAAATAGCACGATCAAAAGACAATGCAGCATTTTTATGCAATGCAACCAAAGAAATAAAGTAATAATTTGACTGTATTTTTTTAGTGCAGGGAAATTGCAGGCCAGTGATTAGTATTAAGAAGTACCCAAAGACGGGCGCCTGGGTGGCTCAGTTGGTTAAGAAACTGCCTTCAGCTCAGGTCATGATCCTGGAGTCCCAGGATCGAGTCCCGCATTGGGCTCCCTGCTCAGCGAGGAGCCTGCTTCTCCCTCTGACCCTCCCCCCTCTCATGTACTCTCTCTCATTCTCGCTCTCTCAAATAAATAAGTAAATCTTTAAAAAAAAAAAAAAGAAGTGCCCAAAGACAACCAATTTTTTCGAGTAATTTTTATTTCTTTTTACTAACAGTTTGCTCCAAACTGAAATTTATCATGGTCATCCTCATTAATATATGTTGGGATATTTGGAGTTTGTTTGTTTGTTTGTTTGTTCCTTGTTGGGCTGGTTATATATGTGCACATGGCAATATCAGAGACTGCTCACTCAAAAAAGTAAAATGAAGCTAATGTATGACTTTGAACCATGTATGACACTGGGGTATTTCACATTATTTTTTGTATTCCTCATTATAGTCTGAATTATGTAATAGTTTATGGAGTCTATAAATGTGGACAATGAAGCTTTAAGAGGTTAGCAATAATCTCAACATTCATAAATGGATGGAAAGGGAGAAGGTTAATTTTGTTTACTGAGTTCTTATTAAAAGTTATTGGCATATAAAAAAGGAAGACATTAAAGTTAATGAGAAAAATGTTTGGATAGTGTCTTTGCTTAAACTGGAAGATTGATTTCTCATAGAACATTGGCCAGATTACTCAGATTTTAAATGCTATACATTGATTCTAAATAACCATAATTAAAGTGGAATAACCAAATATAAGGACACATTTCACTTAATATCAAACCTCTGACCATTAGAAGTATTTAGGTAACTGGTTTTCTTTTTATATTCAGATTGTTACTGCTGTAGAAACACAATTTGAATCAAAACAGTTCACCATTCAGTTATACTTCTCCATGTTTCTACATATTTCTTGTTCCATGATTCCAACCAGGGAATGCATAATATTTCTTCCTTTCATCACTTATGATTTCAATTATTTGACAAATTGAGAAAATGTGGTCAAGAATATATTTCATGTTTCAATCACAATAATTCTGTCACTGGACTGCATTCACATACCTTTTTACTTCAGCTAACAGCAGTGATTATAATAGCATTTCTCCTCAGATATCAGGATGAGAGTTTAAGAGCTATTGTGGGTGAAACATCTGTGATAATCTAAAAAATGAGGCAGAATCCTACCTGAAGGAAGGCACATTTTGCTAAAACTGATAAAAAATTATTTCAAAATGATTTGGAATCAAGAATGCTGGACCACATATTTATATTAACTGCAAAATATATTTCTCAAAATATTCATAAACATAAATTAGGTAATCAGTAATCTGTCACCTTGCATACTTTTTTCTTTTTTTATTGGGATGAGAATTCAAAATGCATCTTCTCACTACTGGCCTCCAGGACACCTCATCTTCTTGTTCTTCTCACAGGCATGGGATGCAGCTCTGGACTGACTGGGAATCAAGATATCTGTCCTCCACACGATATTACTTTCTGATGCTAATAAATTACCTAGATTGTCTTGATCTGAATCTCTTTTATTGAAAATCAGGGGTTTGGATAGATATGTGATATCCACTTTAAGTTTTTTATCTAACAATTAACTTCAAGTCAATTTGTTTTAGGCAAATACATCTGTCTGTAAACAGTATGCCATCTTCTAAATTAGGAATCAGCACGGGCTGTAATAAGGTAAGGAGAAAATTGATCAATGAATCATAAAATTATTAACCTCTGTTTAAGTACTGTTCACTGTTGAACACTCTGAACTGATAATTATTTTTGCTTTGCTAAAAACAAGAGAGAGGTCAGGAAGTCTGATAACAGTACTAAAGCCATAGTAGGAAAAGATGGATTTTTTTTCTTCTTGATGAAATTAGAGTTGAATGATAATTTAAAACAGAATAAGTTTCTTATAGTCTACACTGTTTAAAAATGTTACACCAATTACGTCTAAAAAAATCTTAAAGGCATGAAAGTTTTGGAGTTTTTAGTGGGTTTGATGGCTTCTAAATAACTTTGCTACAGTAGCATTCTGTGTTTTTAAAATATTCATCCAGAGTGCCCAGACATGGTTGTTATATCAGATCAGACAAAGGTGGAAGCTGTGCTACAGTGTTTGAATCTCACTGAGTGTCAGTTAATTCCTCAGCACTGGCTAAAACAGGTCCCGGAGTGCATTCTGTCTCTCCTACACTCTTTCCCTGTATATAAATAATGTCTCAAGATTGTGCAAAAGATACAAATCTGTGAATCTTTGATCTATTCCTTAATGTAACGTCTAGTTGCTGAGTGTTGAAACAAATCTCTCTTGGAGCTACATTCTGTATCATCTTCTTTTGTTGGACTTTATTGCCTAGATCATGTATAAAATACTGAAGTTCCTAGGAAAAGTCATGAAATATGAACAGTGCAAATATACTTGGGCAATTTATTTTTATCTTTCATTTATCACTTGCCATCACAAATTTATATTAATTTAAAATAATTTTTTTGTTTAGCTTGTAAAATGTAAATAGGAGAAATGAATAAATTGGCTCTTTATTTTTTTGCAATTTGAATCCTTTGACAGTCTCTTTGCTGCATTGTTTTCAACCATTCTTTGCTTTTAATGTGCCTGAAACTATTTTAGTTCAAAATGTGCAATTGATAGTGTTTGTCCACAAGGCAAGGAAGATAATCCTTTATTTTTTATTTTATTTTTTAGAGGGGGAAAGATAGAGAGAGAGGTGGGAGGAGAAGCAGAGAGGGAGAGAGAATCTTAAGCAGGCTCCATGCCCAGTGCAGAACCTGACACAGGACTCTATCTCACAACCCTGAGATCATGACCTGAGCCGACATCAAGAGTTGGGCACTTAACCAACTGAGGCACCCAGGCACTCCAAAAACTGATGTATTTTTAATAAATTTTCATTCCTGAGGATACACTCCCAAATAAAACAGAATTTGTCCAGATCATCCTGAAAGAAAAATAGTTGACCCTATGGATAAACACATGCATTTTAAAATGTGCAAAAACTTTAATTATGTAAATTATACTCCTTTTGTTATCTAATTAATGCAACTAACAAAAATTATTTCTTTAACGTCAAACTAACATTTGAATATTCCATAATCATTGACAGTAATGTTGAAAATTACATCATTTTTCCCATTATAGAATTATTTACAATAGATTTCTAAAATAAGAGAAATAAAAAAGAAGCATAAATCTAGGTATCAGGAATAAATATTACTTATTCAATGATGCCAATTTGCTTTTTGGTAAATTTTATAGTATTGTTGCCATGCTGCTAATATCTATGCAGATTCACGTTTTCTTTCTTTTCAGATATTTAACCCATCTGTTTACAATATATGCCAGTCTGAAACACATGGAGATCCAGAGGAATGTCTCAGAATTCATTCTTTTGGGATTTTCATATGACCAGAACATGCAAGTGTTTTGCTTTGTGCTCTTCTTATTCTGTTATGTTGCCCTGTTGGCAGGAAACCTTCTGATCCTTGTCTCCATTCGATGCAGCCCTCTTTTTCACCAACCCATGTACTACTTCCTCAGCCACTTATCCACTATGGACATCTGCTATACCTCTAGCATTACACCCAAATTAATTGGTGACCTGCTAGTGGAAAGAAAAACCATCTCCTATGGTAATTGCATGTTACAGGTCTTTACAATGCACTTCTTTGGAATGATTGAAGTTTTAATCCTTACAGTCATGGCCTTTGATCGCTATGCTGCCATCTGCAAACCTCTCCACTACCTGCTTATCATGAACAGGACAAGGTGCAGTCTCCTACTCTTAGCTGCTTGGGCTGGTGGGGCTGTCCACTCCTTTCCTCAATTTTTTATGGTAATCCGGTTGCCCTTCTGTGGTCCTAATGAGATTGATCACTACTTTTGTGATATCTTCCCTTTGCTGAAAGTTGCCTGCACTGATACGTACATCACTGGTGTCCTTGTGGTTGCCTTTTCAGGTATGGTTGCTTTAGTAACCTTTATTGTCTTATTTGTTTCTTATGGGATAATATTGTTCACTTTAAGAAATCTCTCAGCTGAGGGAAGACGCAAAGCCCTCTCCACCTGTGGGTCTCATATCACCGTGGTCATCTTATTTTTTGGGCCTGTAATCTTTATCTACCTTAGACCACCTACTACTTTTCCTGAGGACAAAATATTTGCTCTATTTTACACCATCATTGCTCCTATGTTCAATCCCCTAATCTATACTCTGAGAAATTCAGAGATGAAAAACACCATGAGAAAAATTTGGTGTCAAACATCAGAGCTCAACATCTTTTTAGCAAAACAGAGGGGCAGCTAGATGTGGATGGGGGAGGGAGGAAACAATCTCACGGAATAATTGTTCCACTGGTATCATGTTATGAGTGACAGAACTTAGGACTAAGAGTTTAATAATAGCTACAAAGAAATATTAATTTAACCCTACAAAAAATAAGTTTAAAACTTAGTTAATTTTGTGGGCTTTGAGATGGTATGAACAAGTTTACACACATAAAATCAGTTACACGCACAGTTAAGACAATGTTATATAAAATGTGAATTTTGATGTAAAAAAGAAAACTTTAATAGTAATTGTATTAGAAAATTCAGTTTTAGTGGCTAGACCACATGATGAAACATTCTGTCTGGCAAAGGAGTAGTTAAAATCCCTAATTTTGAGATCAAGTTTTGATTCATGATAGCATCTTCACTTAAATGATCTCAAGTCGTATTTATAAATTAATACACATCAAGAAGTTTGCATAATAGAATCTGATTTAAAGTGATTCTCTGGTTTTAACTCTCTTGACTTCACTTTGGAAATAAAAATAAACTAGTAAAGATAAAGTGAAATCAGTTACTTGGGATATTAAAAATACACTCACTGCTCTTCTACATATTGGCCCATTAAAAAAGTCCGTAAAGGAACTGAATCATAAAATGCCAGAAATTAGTAGGAACATCACTGTTTATCAGATCCAAAGTCCTTCTTATGAACACAAGAAAAACATAAGCAAAAAACAAATAAGAGCTCAAACAAACAAACTTCAATCAAAAAACCCTGTAACACAAATCATGGAAATGAAGGGAAAAGGCAAATCATCTTTGTAAATAACATGAAGAGGAGATGCATGAGATATATTTCCTAGAGGAACCTGAAAAAAAAAATTTGATGTGATGTGTTTATTTGGATCTCTAACAAGATACAAAAATAAATGATTTCTTAGAAAACAGAGCAAATATCATGAAGATAGAAGAGTTTGTTTAACAGGATTATATGAATAGGATGATGATGAAAATACACAAAGAATTTTAGTCCATGAAAATGCAATACTAAAGTTACAGTGATTATACAGGCCCTATATACAGAAGGATGGAAGTGTAGAAAAATTGATGAGGGAGATATAATTCATTAGAGTTTTTATAGCAGAGGGGAACTGGACAGATTACTAGTTTGTCAAGTTACTAATAAGACAAAAATATTGCCAGATTAAAAGCTCCAGCTTTAACCCTTTATTTAATGTTTTATTTTTACCAAATTTACTCAGTTTACCTTTAATCAGATAGATCACTACATATGTGATGTGAAGCCCCTTTTGGAACTGGTGTGCAAAGACATACATATTGTTAGTATTTTAGGTAATTTAGCTAATTCAAGGATGGTGGTGGCAGCCTTTTTTGTTGTCCTGGTGGCTTCTTCTATACTCATTTAGGATCTAATCCTCTGCAGGGCAATGCAAAGCTCTCTCCACCTGCAGCTCTCACATAATGGTGGTAGTTTTATTCTTCATGCCCTGTATCCATACTTATGTTCTACCTGCAGAGAGTGAGAATGGGTATAAGGAAATTTCCGTATTTTATACTGTGATTGTCCCCATGCCAAATCCTCTCATCTATACTCTGAGAAAGATGGAGATGAAAATCGCCATGGGGTAGGTGTGGTCTAAAATAGCACATTCAGAATTCATGTAAATAAGGTGGTATTCTTTGTAGTTTCGATCCTACGTACCAAAGGCATTTATCTCTTGAATAGTTATAGAAAGCATATAAGCTTTGTCCGGGCACTTGGGCTAAATTACCTCTGACTGACGTTACATGAGCCAAAGAAGCAAGTTACTGTGAATCAGACTGCAATCTGTCACCTTAAAAGATCCATCTAGTTCCACGTGTGACCACTTGCATGTGAGGAAGCAAGAAATGCCCTTCTGAAGCATATCACTGATCATATCACTCCCTTATCCAAAAATGTGTAAGGAATCCTATTTTCCTTGGAATAAAACTAACTTCCCTGCTTGTTTATCAGAAATCTTCCATAAATCATCTGAGTCTAATTTGCCAATCTTAGAAGTCACTATGTTGGTAGAAAGTATGGTGTTAAAATCACAGGCTTTTGGGTCAGGGAGAGCAGGGTGAATACTGACAGATTTTATCTCTGGGTCTTGACAATTCACTTTAATTTTATTAGTCTCCCTTTTAAAAGTATCTATAAAATGGTGTAATATTGTCCTTCATAAAGATATAATGTTACTTTGGCTAACACATGTGAAGTTTTAATGTGGCACATGACTACCAGAAACTCATGTTAGTTATTTTTCCTCTTTGTTTGCTTTTCTCTTTGCATGTCCATTTGCTCAGATGCTTTCATCCAGCTACACTGGGTCCATCTACATTCTCCAAACACACTCTAGGATCTATCAACATTAAGCTATCTCTTCTGCTTAGGATTCCCTACTCCCATGCTCGAGGATTCATGTCTTACCTATAATTCACACTCATGATGTCATCTTACTCAGGAAGATTTTTCAGATATGTCAACAGACCAGAATTATTTCTGATTCCTTCCCTGTTCTTCATTGCTATGCAGCTGTACATTTACTCCTTTTCAAATAATCCTGTGCCGTATATGAGTGTTTCTTCTTTCAAATTGTGTTTTTCAGTTTGACGGAGCCAGAAGATTATCTGGCTTTTTTTTTTTTCCTACATGTATCTTTTTTTCCTATCTATAAACCTGGCACTAATTAAGATGTAAGTAAACCATTCCTGAATTAAATTCAAAGATACTGTTTTCCCTTTTTATTTGACTGCATATATTGTCCTTACATATTTAGAACTCTCCCTATGTCACAAACAATCATGCATTAATGATAAAATAAGTATTGTCAGAAAGGCTAAAAGTTTAACATGTGTTCCCATGTGCCTCTTAGGGAGGTAATGAAATCTAGCAGATTCCCAGGCCCCCTAGAATATCTTATTATTTGTTTATTTTCTACAATAAAGAGGCACTACTATTTTTTTTTTAAAGATTTTATTTATTTTTTAGAGAGCGAGCGAGAGAGAAACAGCATGAGAGGGGAGAGGGTCAGAGGGAGAAGCAGGCTCCCCGCCGAGCCGGGAGCCCGATGTGGGACTCGATCCCAGGACCCTGGGATCATGACCTGAGCCGAAGGCAGACGCTTAACCATCTGAGCCACCCAGGCGCCCCGAGGCACTACTATTTTAATGATTGTTTATATCCATGTCCATTGAATCATACAATCCAATCTCAGCTTCGTGTTTTGGTTCCCATTTGTCTGGACATTTCTCTCTGACCAAACACTTGTGTTCTCTTAACAGAATGATTGGATTGCTTCCAAACAGAGTTTGCTTGACTTAGGTATTCCTGCCCCAGAGCCAAGACAAAATCCAAGAAAAACCATGGAGGCAATAGTGCCTGTCTGTGGATGACAAGGTCATCTTTGGATGTTTCAACTCTTAGAACTTTTCACACATATAACTAATACTTTTTTTTTTTTTTGAGCCATGAAAATCTCTGAAATGTCAGGGAAAACACTCTGCCCATTCCACAGAAATTCCTCTGACTGGTTATTTATTCATAGTTCTGTTTGCTCTGGTTTAATGTAACATTTTTCCAAAAAGTATTTGGATTATTTTTAAGTATAAAGATGTAGTGGGTGTATTGTACCTATGTGTGTGTGATGATTGTGTCTGTGTGTGTGGTAATGGGGACCGTGGGGGTCTTGAGGACACATCAGGAGGAATAACCACTAGAAAGAATGTTATGCAACAAAACCAAAAACCTTTTTATTATCTTTTATTTTTTCTCAACGATCCACAAGATTTTATGAGAAAAAAGATATGAGGATATTATATAATAAGCCAACAAAAAAATGCACTGTAATAAGATTATCTACTTGCCAGGTGTTCTTTCTAGGATTCATTTTCCAGCCTGCAGCGCAATGTCTACTATATTTTTTTAAGATTTTTTATTTATTCATTTGAGAGAGAAATGAGCAGGGGGAGGGGCAGAGGGAGAAGGAGAAGCAAATTTCCTGATGAGCAGGGTGCCTGACATGGGGCTTGATCCCAGGATGCCGGGATCATGACCTGAGCCAAAGGTAAACGCTCAGCTGACTGAGGTGCCCCACAATGTCTACTATGTTCAAAAATATCTGTCAGGTAAATGCCTAGAAGACTTTCATAGGATGTTTTGCTCTGCATGTGAGTTTAAACACAAAATATTTAAGGAATATTTATGTTTACAAATGTGTAATTTAAGAAATCCTATCCATTTCTACCGGGATTTATCACTAATTTAAAAGTACATCATCACTACCTTTTGTTAAGGGAATATCTTAACCTGCTAAGGAACACGCGTACTACCCAAGCACCCTATATTAGACCCAATATTCAGAAATTATCAGACTGGGGGAAGCTTAGACATCTTGGATGGGCCATAAGGGAAAGACTGGAGTCCAAAATCAGCTGTGGGTGACATAGTTCTATGTGACTTCTGCCTCAGCACCCTCTCCAGGTCCTTCACCTTTTCTTCAAACCTTCATCTGTGTCTAGGCGTCCACTGAGAAGCCTGGTTGAGACACTTCTAGACTCTTTTAGTATTCTCTTCAACACCAGAGAGATGCCCAGGATTATGTTATCACATATCCTCATTATTTCAAAGCAATCTTTTTGTCTTGTTTTTTTTTTTTCTTATTGTGAAAGGTTGCCCCATCTTGTTAATCATCCATCATTTCACATATTTATCTTTCTAAAAAAATTTAAGTTCTACTCCCTTAGCAAATTTCAATTATATAACCATTTTATCAATTATAGTCATCACATTACACATTCGATTCTCAGACCTTACTCATAGCTAAATGTTTATAACCTTCTACCAACCTCTCCTGTTCCTCCAACTCCTCAGCCTCTGGAAACTCCTTTTCTACTTTCTGATTCTATGAGGTGGATTTTTTTTTTTTTTAAGATAGCACATATAAGTGATACAATGCACTATCTGTCTTTCCTTGGCTTATTTTGCTTAGCATAATGCCCTCAAGTTCTACCCCTGCTGTCATAAGTGACAGTATTTCCTTCTTTCTCATGGTTAATATATATATATATGATATATATATATATATTTTATTTATATAAAAGATATATATATATATATCTCCACTTATCCACTTAGGTTGTTCCATATCATGGCTTTTGTGAATAATCTACACACAAAAAAATCTTAGTTTCAAATAGTTCATTCTTTACTCTGTACCTAAATAATCAAATTTCTCAAAGCATTTAGATTTTATTAAATACCACTTAGACTAGTTGCTTCATCTGAAAGTACACAAAATAGTCTTATTTTACTTCAGTTCAGATACTTTTACCGTAAAATGAACTATAATCTGAATTGGGTCCCTCATAAGGAAAATTGGACAATCAGCTAAATCAGAGGGAGTTGGGGGGTCTTTCCTAGATATGGGTCCCAACATTTCAGTCCAGTTCAATATTGCAGCTACAGTGATTAGAGTATGTTTTCGTTCTCACATTCAGGTGGTGCTGAGGGGATATGACATGCCATCGCATTATGGTGAAGAAATTTAAGCTCCTGAGTCAGTAAGACCCGGTTATGACAGGTGGGCTGTGTGGCTTTGAACATAGTCTACAGGGCGGTCTAATTCTTGGTAAATAGTGTTAAAAAGACAATCACAGGCCCGAAATGGAGTCATTTAGGTTAAGGGCCCAAGTCAGCAAAGCAAGGCTTACTACCTGCCTTTTCAACCCCTTCAGGGATATATCTTTAGCCAGTCAATATGGAATTTCCTGGTCAGCAGTAGAAAATTTACTGATAGACCCCGTCTGTCCCCCTTAGGAGGGCAAATTTGCCTAAAACAGTGCATTCTTTGTTAATAATTTCCTTTTCTATGCTGCTTCTCTGCCTTTAAAAACTTTTATTTTTCTGCAGTTCTCTGTTCTCTGTACCTCTTTTCTATTTCCTAGGTAGGATGCTGCCTGATTCATGAATCATTCAAAAAAGCCAGTTGGATCTTTTAAATTACTCAGTTGAATTTTTGGGTTTAACAGTAGTAAGTATCCTATAAGTGCTTATATTTTGTTATTTTATTAAGATTTTAGAGAATTTAAGTACCTTATCCAGAGATGTTAAGCAGTAGAATTAGTAAGGGGTATCCAGGCTCTCTGAGTTTCAGGTTTCCAAAAACTGTGCTGCCTGCCTGTCCATAGGCAGCAGTAACCATTCTTTTTTTTTTTTAATGTTATGTTAATCACCATATATTACATCATTAGTTTTTGATTACATCATTAGTTTTTGATGTAGTGTTCTATGATTCATTGTTTGCGTATAACACCCAGTGCTCCATTCAGTACGTGCCCTCTTTAATACCCATCACCAGGCTAACCCATCCTCCCACCCCCTTCCCCTCTAGAACCTTCAGTTTGTTTCTCAGAGTCCATAGTCTCTCATGGTTCATCACCCCCTCCGATTTCCCCCACTTCGTTTTTCCCTTCCTACTATCTTTTTTTTTCTTCTTTTAACATATAATACATTATTTGTTTCGGAGGTACAGGACTGTGATTCATCAGTCTTACACAATTCACAGCGCTCACCATAGTACATACCCTCCCCAATGTCTATCATCCAGCCACCCCATCCCTCCCACCCTCCACCACTCCAGCAACCCTATAAGTCAGAGAAAGACATTTATCATATGATCTTACTGATATGAGGAATTCTTAATCTCAGTAACCATTCTGTTTTTGTTTTTTTAACTCAATTTTTTTTAAAGCCAATTTAACTACATCGTTAATTTCAGATGCAGTGTTGAATAATTTATCAGTTGCTTATAACACCCAGTGCTCATCACATCCAGTGCCCTCCTTAATGCCTGTCACCCAGTTATCCCATCCCCCCACCCACTTTCCCTCCAGCAACCCTCATAACTTTAAAAAAGAAGCACAGGTGTTTGGCTCCTTCTTCATCTGGGGCCACCTATTCATAAGGAAATGGAGATGATGTTCTCCTTTTTGTCCTGAAGCCAATTTGGGGCTTGAATGGCACTTGTTTCTGAGGAGCAGGGGTGTGCCCTGATGTCATGTTTCCCTAGAAGGAATAAAGAATCTTGGAAGCCATTGCTTGCCCTGCAGATTGGCCTGGCTCCACTCACTAACCATCCTCAAGGTTGCCAGTGTCTATCCTCCTTCACGTGTGCAATCTCTTTGGATTGGATTGCCAAGCACTGTTACCATTTTATACCCCCAAATTTTAAACTTAATTTATTATTTTTATTATTTTTTAAAGATTTTATTTATTTATTTGACAGAGAGAGAGACAGCTAGAGAGGGAACACAAGCAGGGGGAGTGGGAGAGGGAGGAGCAGGCTTCCTGTGGAGCAGGGAGCCCGATGTAGGGCTCGATTCCAGGATCCCGGGATCATGACCTGAGCCGAAGGCAGACGCTTAACGACTGAGCCACCCAGGCACCCCTGAACTTAATTTAATGTTTTGTTTTCACTGCTATCATTTAGTTCTGGGCTTTCCTAAATTGTAAATTCTATGATAGATTTATGAAATAACAAATGTATAATGATCTCTGTACCACAATTATACCTAAAACATAAGAATGGGCAGTACACCATGTTTTACTTAAACATATTCCCTCTAAAGATTTGTTACTGTATTAAGACTTTCTCAAGAGTTCCTTCTTTGTTTGTAATTAGTTGTTTATCAAACTACTTACTGTTCGTGTAAATATGCTTTTCACAGGCTCTCCATTCAATTCATCCAAATAATCAAACCAAAATTGGGGTCAGCTCAAATCTAACTTGAGAGATTTCACACAGAATTTTTAGGCCTATTGAAAGTAGGCTCCTGGCACGTGAGACTCTGCAGAATGCCTAATCTATCCAGTATGCTAAGATTCCTGCCCCATGTGCCTCATCCAATTGGGTATATGATGTAAGAAGTCTGGCCTTAGATTTTTTGGACCTGACCCTGAAATGGCTCTGAAACTTCAAGTCCAAGGACTCTTCCTTACTTGAGTTTAATTGGTCATCTGCTTTTTGAAATATCTAAGACTAAGATATCTGACATATCTAAGACACCATATGGTCATGTGACATATTATTTCTCTAAGACGAGGTATGATACCATATCTACTGATGCTAGCTCTATATTTAACTGATGACACTTGGGTGTTATGCAATTTCTTGGAATTTTGAACAAATATCTGAATGTAGTATTGATGAAACAAAGCTTATTGTAGCTTGACTAGATACTGTCAAACTGTATTTCAGTGTTTTTGTACAATTTTACACTTCTACTAGCAATATATAAGTTCCAGTCTTCATATTGGTAATTTGTGTTTTTTCTCTCTTTTCTATTTATTGATCTTGATAAGTTTTCCTTAGTTTTATTAATCGTTTCAGAGGACCAACCTTTGCTTTTGAGGGGGAACAGAATATGTGACCCCAGAATATGCCCCTTTAGCATGTAGATGATTTTGAGCTGAAGGCAAGCGAGGTCTAACAGATTCAGGAAGAGTTATTTTACCTCTCCTTTAAGTGCCTAAAAGAATTAGGTAGAGGACCTGTATCAGGAAGAGAGCTAACAAGATACAACTTTTTACATCAGAAAGACTTATCTGACTGGCAGGACAAACATCTGTTTGCCAAACATTTGTTATTCTATCTTCTTGTGTATTGTCTTCTTCCCCTTTGAAGCTCTAGACTTCTACCCCTTTCTCCTCAGCTCAGGATGGCATAAATCTTGATTGCTTGTCAGTCAGGGAGTCTCATATCGTTGGAATTCCTGGATATATAAAATTAAGTTTCTTTTTTCTTCTGTAAAACTGTTCTATGTCAATTTAATTATTAGATCAGCCAAGGAACCTAGAAGGGAGAAGGGAAAGTTTTCATCCCCCACACTTTTTTTTTTTTGTAATTCTTTATTTGAGGCTGCTAGCTGTATCCTTGACTTCATTTCTATAATAATTTATAAATAAATTTATAATTTATTATATCCTATTTTCATATTTGGATTTAATTTGCTTTTATATTCCTAGACATAGATTTCTAGGATACTTATAGACTTTTGATTACTAAACACTTTTTGTTTGTTTGTTTGTTTGTTTGTTTTATTTGACAGAGAGAGACAGCAAGAGAGGGAACACAAGCAGGGGGAGGGCAAGAGGGAGAGGCAGGCTTCCCACGGAGCAGGGAGCCCAATGTTGTGCTCGATCCCAGGACTCCGGGACCATGACCTGAGCCGAAGGCAGACGCTTAATGACTGAGCCACCCAGGTGCCCCAACACTTATTTTTAATGATAGAGGCAATATCACTACACATTCTACAGATTTTAGAAGGATAATAAGGGAATATAATGATCATAATAAGGGCAATATATTCAACAATTTAGATAAGATGGGCAAATTTTTTGATATAAATTACCCAAACACATAAAAAATAATAGATTTTATTATTTTTTATAATAATAAAAAATTATTATTATTTTTTAATTTATTAAAGCGCACCTGGGTGGCTCAGTCAATTAAATATCTGACTCTTGATTTTGCTCAGGTCATGATCTCAGGGTCATGAGTGTGGACCTGCTTGGGATTCTCTCTCTAGCTCTCCCTCTACCACTCCCCCACCCTCCCTCTCTTTCTCTCTCTCTCAAACAAATAGATAAATACATATATAAATAAATATAAAATCTAAAATAAAAGATAATAGATATTTTTCAATAGTCTATACACCTTGAAAAAATTTTATATATCGTTTTGTCATCCTATCTCCTGTCTCGGTAGCTTCAATGGTGGATTCTACCAAACTTTAAATAAAACAATAATGTGTGTTCCATACAAACTCTTCTAAAAAGAACAGAAGAAAATGTTCTCAACTCAATCTATTAGTCCACCATTTCTTTGAGACTTAGCAATTATACTAGCTTATCTGAACATTCCTTAGAACTTTCTATATAGACAATCATTTCACTGTGAATACAGTTTTTAGTTCTACTCCTTAATGTGAGTTTAGCATTACTGTAGGATATAAGATCAATATATAAAAATCAATTGATAGACACTGGGGAGGGTATGTGCTATGGTGAGCGCTGTGAATTGTGCAAGACTGTTGAATCTCAGATCTGTACCTCTGAAACAAATAATGCAATATATGTTAAGAAAAAAAAAGAAGAAGAAGGTAGCAGGAGGGGAAGAATGAAGCAGGGGAAATCGGAGGGGGAGACGAACCATGAGAGACCATGGACTCTGAAAAACAAACTGAGGGTCTTAGAGGGGAGGGGGTTGGGGGAATGGGTTAGCCCGGTGATGGGTATTAAGGAGGGCATGTATTGCATGGAGCACTGGGTGTTATGCACAAACAATGAATCATGGAACACTACATCTAAAACTAATGATGTAATGTATGGGGATTAACATAAGAATAAAAAAAAACCAAAACAAAACTCTACTTAATTTTTTCTCCCTCATCATTTTTTCCTGCTTTTCCTGCTTCTTTGCACAGTGCCCCCAGAATGCTTGTGGTACCTGCTCGCATTTACTTAATGTAAAAGCATGTTCCTTTTCATAACATTCCACTATCCAGTCCCTTCTCTGTCATAATTGCTGTGTGTCTTAAGAGATCTTATTTTACGTGCTATGAAGCACGAGCAAAAAGCCTTTCATTAAAGTTGTAAGGTTTTAAAGTGTTATCTGTTTTCACTAGAAAATCTTTTTTCAGAAGACTCTTCATTTAGTTACAAGATGACTTCCTTTAGGTACTGTGCTGCAATGTATTTTGTGATTAATAAACTTTGTTTTTTAGAGCAGTTTTACTTTCTCTGCAAAATAGAGCAGAAACCACAGAGATCCCATACACTGCTGTCCCCCTCACTGGGACAACCTCTCCCTCCAGAGTTCTACATGTGTTACAACCAAATGAACCTATACCGACACATAACATTTTCCAAAATTCAGGGACATACAGAGCAGCTTCACTACCTAAAAATCCTCTGTGCTCCACCTACTCATCCCTCTCCCCTCCCTAAAACTTGGCATCCACTGACTGCTCTTTTTGCTCTTTCCATAGTCTTGCCCTTTCCAGAATGTCCTATATATAGAAGGCCCCCAACTTACAATGGTTTGACATGTACTTTTCCAACTTTACAATGGTACAAAAGTGATATGCATGCAGTGGAAACTGTACTTTGAACTTTGAATTCAGGTCTTTTCCTGGGCTACTGATATGCAGTACAAACCTGGTGATGCTGGGCAGGGGCAGCAAGGTGCAGCTCTCAGTCAGCCAAGCAATCAGGAGGGTCAACGATCAAAAAACTTACAACCACTCTGTACCCATATAGCAATTATAGCAATTCTGTTTTTCACGTGAATAGAGTATTTAATAAGTTACATGAGGTATTCTATGCTTTCTTACAAAATAGGCCTTGTATTCCATGACTTTGCCCAACTCTAGGCTAAAAATGTAAGTGTTCTGAGCACAGTTGTGGTAGGCTAGACTAAGCTATGAGGTCTGGTAGGTTTGGAGTATTCCATGCATTTTGACTTAAGATATTTTCAATTTATGGTGGGTTTATTGGGACATAACTCCCTTGTAAGTTGAGGAAGACCTCTAGTTGAAATCATACAACAGGGAGCCCCTTCACATTGTGTTTTTTCTCTCTGAAATATGCATTTAAGTTTCTGCATATATTTTCTTACCTTACTAGCTCAGTTCTTTTTAGTGCTGAATAATATTCCATTCTCCAGATGTACAGTAGTTTATTTATTTATTCACCTACTGTAGGGCATCTTGGTGGCTTCCAAGGATTGCTGATGACGAACACATCTGCTGTAAACATCCATGTGTAACCAAAATGAATTAATTTTTTCATTTACTTTGTGGTTAAATCACATCTTATTTGTCCTTTGCTAGTTCTCTCTCTCTCTCTTTGTCATTGCAGTAGGAAAAGTCTTTGGTTGTGGATCCAAGGACTAATCGTTTGGTTATCAAATTTAGACAGGTAAGGGTGAGCAACACATAAATTTTAAATATAGTTCTTTAACTTTAGGGGAAATGATAACTCTTGCCAATAGGTGGAATGCCAGGAAGTGTGTTTCAGCATTCTGAATTATAGATTCTCACTCTGTCTTCACTATTTATTACATCAGGAGAGTTGATCGCCCCGCCCCCAGGAACCATTTTAAAACAGATTCTACCTGGGGCATCAGGGTGGCTCAGTCGGTTAAGCAACTGCCATCAGCTCTGGTTGTGATGCCAGGGTCCTGGGATGGAGCCCTGCATCAGGATCCTCGCTCAGTGGGGAGTCTGCTTCTTCTTCTCCCTCTGCCCCCGCCACCAGCTCTGGCTTGTGCTCATGCTCCCTGGTACACTCTCTCTCTCTCTCTCTCTCGTGTGAATAAAGAAAATCTTTAAAAAAAATAAAAATATAAAATACAAAATCTACACTGAATGTTTATTTCTTTACACAACTGATTTCTGTATGAACTAGAGGATATATATATAAATATTTCCAAGAAATTTAAATTAAATCTTTTAGTTTTAGATTGTAGCTTTTTTTTTTTTTCTTTCCGATTACAACTTCTGAACTACCAAAGGATGTCTGTCATTGAGTGGTCTGGCCTCTATTTCCAATGTTTTAATAAAAGCGTCATTAAAATATTTTCCTTTAAAATTCACAAACTAATATACCATTTTTTAAAATTTATTTTTTTGTTCTGGTTCAGTTGTTTTTCATGACGTTTCCCCCACGAATACCATCTTAGTAACCCACAAATTTAACTTAATTACCAGTTAATTTTGGTATGCAGTAATAAGGACTTGCTCAATGATCACTTTGAACTTGTGGAGCTATTGCTTCCATTCACGCGGCTGGGGAGTGAGTCTAATGGTCCACAAACCCCATGAGATAATCCCTGCTAGTTTTACTCACATCTCCCTCCTTTCCTTCTCAGAGTTGCTTAGCCAATAAACTTCTTCAAATTAACTGTGTGCTTCATTTGAAAATAGTGATGGGCACCAAGCCTTTCTCATGGCTTTTTTCATCTCTGAATTTCTCAGAATATAGATTAGGGGATTGAACATAGGAGCAATGATGGTATAAAATAGAGCAAATACTTTGTCCTCAGGAAAAGTAGTAGGTGGTCTAAGGTAGATAAAGAGTACAGGCCCAAAAAATAAGATGACCACGGTGATATGAGACCCACAGGTGGAGAGGGCTTTGCGTCTTCCCTCAGCTGAGAGATTTCTTAAAGTGAACAATATTATCCCATAAGAAACAAATAAGACAATAAAGGTTACTAAGGCAACCATACCTGAAAAGGCAACCACAAGGACACCAGTGATGTACATATCAGTGCAGGCCACCTTTAGCAAAGGAAAAGCATCACAGAAGTAGTGATCGATTTCATTAGGACCACAGAAGGGCAAGCCAATTGCAGTGGAAAATAGAGGAAAGGCATGGACGGCCCCACCAGCCCAAGTAGCTAAGAGGAGATTGCACCTTGTCCTGTTCATGGTAATCACATAGTGGAGAGGTTTGCAGATGGCAGCATAACGATCAAAGGCTATGGCGGTACGAATGAAGATCTCAGTGCCTCCAAAGAAGTGCATTGTAAGGACCTGTAACATGCAAATACTGTAGGAGATGGTTTTTCTTTGGAGTAGCAGGTCAGCAATTAACTTGGGTGTAACCGTCAAGGTGTAGCAGATGTCCATAGAGGATAAGTGCCTGAAGAAGTAGTACATGGGTTGATGAAAAAGAGGGCTGCATTGGGGCGCCTGGGTGGCTCAGTCGTTAGGAGTCTGCCTTCGGCTCAGGTCATGATCCCAGGGTCCTGGGATCCAGCCCCACATTGGGCTCTCTGCTCAGCAGGAAGCCTGCTTCTCCCTCGCCCACTCCCCCTGCTTGTGTTCCCTCGCTTGCTGTCTCTCTCTCTCTGTCAAATAAATAAATAAAATCTTAAAAAAAAAAGAGGGCTGCATTGAATGGAGACAAGGATCAGAAGGTTTCCTGCCAACAGGACAACATAACAGAATAAGAGCACAAAGCAAAATATTTCTATGTTCTGGTCATATAAAAGTCCTAGAAGTAATACCTATGTTATTGATACTCCTCAAAAAGATTTGAGATGGCAAATAGTTGACAGCTAGGGCATTTTTAGAATGGTCTGTACCATAAGACATCAATTCTATTTTAAATTACTATTCAAAATTCTAACCTCATAAGTGTAGAAAATTTCAATTTGTTCCTACTTTGCTTTCAGGATCTATAACAAGGATCCCTAGCCTCCTTTATATAACAAAATAATATAATTATGTCACAGAGGGTTCAGCAGTTAACTGTAACTAAGGAGTACTGAAAAGCTTAAGAGTGTGAGGATCGTTGACCTATCTTCTACTTACTGCAACTGATACTAATCTTTGTTTATGAGGTAGAAACAATGTTAATTTTTCAGATATACCTAATTACTAAAACAAATTGATGTATAGGCAACATTTGTCTAAGTAGACTGTGGACAATAGAAGTATGGAAATCACTGGACCAATTCAAATCTCTGATTCTAAACAGAAGAGACATATCAAGAGAATTTAAGTAATTTCTCAGGATTTTAAAGTAACACACTGTAAATATGAAAAGACAGAAATCCTGTTTCTTCCTCAATCTGGGGCTTTCTTTCTTTTTTTGTTTGTTTTTTTTAAATTTTATTTTATTTTGTTATGTTAGTCACCATACAATACATCATTAATTTTTGATGTAGTGTTCCATGATTCATTGTTTGCATGTAACACCCAGTGTTCCATGCAATGTGTGCCCTCCTTAATACGCATCACCGGGCTAACCCGTTCCCTCACCCTCCTCCCCTCTAAATCCTCAGTTTGTTTCTCGGAATCCATAGTCTCTCATGGTTCATCTCTCCCTCCAATCCCCCCCCTTCATTTTTCCCTTCCTTTTCCTAGTGTCCTCCATGCTATTCCTTATGTTCCACAAATAAGTGAAACATATGGTATCATATGGGGCTATCTTTCAAGGGAGAGACCTGAGAGGGATGTCATGAAGGACAGTAGGGAAAAACTCTTTTGATTCTTCCTCTGAGCAGAAAAGAATATGCAAGGCAATGGGTTGACCAACACCCCGTCTGCCTTTTTGAGAATGTATGTAAGTAAAGAGGTACAGAACATTTAATACACACATGTATTCTCGGATTTGCTGATTCGAAAACATTTGAAATAATTTGCCTTCAGTTTTACAAAAATGCAAATTCCTCATCAGGATTCCTGCTTGTTTTCTAGATCATCATTGGAATTTCATCTCCAATAGCTCAAAACCCCAGCCTGTATTCTGAGGAAACTTGCTCTATGATCAGTGCTGTTAGCAAAGGTAAAAGGGAAGAGGGAAAGTCAGTTGAGGAGAATTGCTGTCATAAAACAATAAAATGATAACGAGGACCCCTCCCATGGAACTACTGAAGTCACAATTAGTAAATAAAGAACATCAGGCAACCACTGAACAAGTGGTTGAAATAGTAGCAACACAGAAAGGGGCAGAAACGCTGAGGCATCTCAAATCAACTGACCAGTGTGATCCTGGAGGAAATGGCTTCATCTCTCTTTAGGCCTCCTCTTCCTCATTTCACAACTAAGCTATCATTACAAAATTCAGAATTTTAGTGAGGAATACATGAGGTAACATGAAATAGCCAGGGACATGTGTGGTTCAAAACTGTCATTTTCTTTTACAGTCTTTCATCTCTGAGTGATTAGGTTAGGACCACAGACCGTCATGCGTGCACACACACAATCAATGGGAAAATAAAGGAAATAAAAAAGAACATTTACAACATGGATTTAGCAAGTATGATCATGACAAACTCCAATTTCAACAATCTCTTACTGAAACTGTGTTAATAATATCTTAATCAATGGGTTATCTTAGCCTGTTTTTTAACACTAGTCACTAGTCTATTTTTTTCTCTACAAAAATGTACACAAACACTTACTTTTTCGTATTATTTAATACAAATTATGTGTACCTTTTTGAAAATGCTGTTTATGAAGGAATACAACCTGTCATATTTAAATAAAAGTTTCTACCACAGATTCAAACTTTCCCTTAATGTAACAGAATGTAGGGTGCTATAAACTTACCATGGTTGACTCAGATGAAACTACTCTATTTTAGTCAGGCAGATGTTTTGTAATATAAGAAATTCTTTGTTATTATACATATTCAAGCACAAACTGGTCTGTTTCTTTTTTTAAAAGATTTCATTTATTTATTTGAAAGAGAGATAGAGAAAGAGAGAGAGTGCACAAGCAGGGGGAGAGGGAGAAGGAGAAGCAGGCTTCCCGTGGAGCAGGGAGCCCAATGTACCCTGGGATCATGACCTGAGCAGAAGGCAGACGCTTAACCGACTGAGCCACCCAGGTGCCCAAACTCGTCTTTGCTTAATAGGAATATGGAGGACTGCTTGTATTCAAGAGTTGGGGACACAATGAAATTCACTGCCAACTTGAAGATAGTTTATGTAAATCTACTGTTTTGCTCCCCAAAAGGGAGAATTTTGCTTATAGCTAATGTGCCACTAAAACTAAAGCTTGCTGAAACATTTTTATAGTAATAAATTGTCATATGCTGCAAGAGAAGTTATATGCTTTAGAATGAAATTATATAGAAGTAACATAAAGAACACACAGTTAGCCTAGCACATGTGTGGTGGGACCCTTCCCAAACCAAGGTGACAAGGGTAATTCACTAACCATAAGATCTGAGTGGCTGTCTGGTTAGTTTTGGGGCTGCATCAGGAAGCATTCCGTCCTCAGGTAGTAACTCTGCCAGTTTGTCTCTAGTACCAAAATCTGGAATCAAATGCGGAGAGTTACAAACCCAGAATTCAAACACATCCAGATGAATTCTCTGCAAATATTTTGACTATTTCAACACTTCTTAAATTTCTACAGTTTATAAGAGAAGTGGACTTTCAGGATTCACTAAGACTCAGTGATGCAAGAAGTAGATCTTCATCCCTCAGGAAAGCAGGTGAGAATTATGAAAGCTGATTTAGCTGCCCAATGATAGTGCTGAAGAAAAATAAGCAAAATGGGTTTTTATATTCCTGCAAAACTTAACACGAGTATTTAGGTCCTAGGAATCATCCCTTTATTTTATGCCTATGCCTAAAGATAATATGGTTCAGAGGAACAGAATACAAACTTACGTGGCAATATGATGATTAATAGGTCTTTGAAATCTTTTTTTTTTTAAAGATTTATTTATTTATTTATTTGAGACAGAGAGAATGAGAGAGAGAGAGCACATGAGACGGGGGAGGGTCAGCGGGACTCGATCCAGGGACTCCAGGATCATGACCTGAGCCGAAGGCAGTCGCTTAACCAACTGAGCCACCCAGGTGCCCAGGTCTTTGAAACCTTTACGTAATTATATTCCCAGGGGCATTTCCAGACAGGTCTTGGCCCAAGTGTTGCAAAGCCGTCATCACATTAATGTGCTTGGTGCTCTTGGCTATAAACTTTCCACAATTGCTTATCTGGAAAAAAAATTGACCCTTTTTCCCTGAAGGCCCCAAAAGGCTAAGTCTGACTGCCCTGTGCTCTTCCAGCTTTCTGAAGAACAGGAGGGAAATTATAGCCTGTAATAGTACCAGGTTAGAGATGAAGTAGGAGAAGGAGAACCAAAGATGGTCACTTTCAGTCCTTTTTTGGGAAATTAACAAGATCTTCGGTGTGCAGGGTAGGTAGGTAAATAAAATAATGACTTTGGTATGATGTTAGCATTGATGGATGAGCTGATGGAAAAAGGTAGACAAAAAAAAGAAAGGAATAAAAAATTCTTCCCCATAACTTTGGAGGGAGGAAAAGCAAAAATGATATGAAAAAATCAGAGGAAGGAAGCAAAGTACAGCAAAGCCTTTAATGTGTCTCCCATCTGGTTCTTTCTCTGCTCGCTGACTATTCACAGGTTGTTTAGATGCAGTCTCATCCTCATGCACTGAAGCCAGGCAGTCTCTCTCTACCATACGCCAATCCATGCATGTAAAGTTTTCTCATGCAAGAAGTGTCAGGAAATCAAATTTTATAATATTTAATCTGCTTCAGATCAATCTCATTAGCCAAAAAATAACAAAAAATGTACTGAGAGATTGTTGGGTGGATT
This sequence comes from Neomonachus schauinslandi, assembly GCF_002201575.2. Classification (NCBI taxonomy): domain Eukaryota; kingdom Metazoa; phylum Chordata; class Mammalia; order Carnivora; family Phocidae; genus Neomonachus; species Neomonachus schauinslandi. The sequence continues at coordinate 13,877,796 of NC_058413.1, read as the reverse complement.
AAGTTCATCTTATTACTTGATGTTCACAATAATGCATATTTTGACACACATATTATTAGCTTTACTATGTAGATAAAAACACAGCAGTTTCTAGAGGTTGAATAACTAGCTCAAATAGCCAGTAAGCAATTGAAACAAGAAAATAGGTTATTCTAGTTTACTGCTTCTTCGGGTCTTTAAATATTTAATAACCTTGAGGAATTGGAAGGCAGTCGCTTAACCAACTGAGCCACCCAGGCACCCCGAGGAATTGAAGGATTTTAGAACTTCATCTTTTTTTTTTTTTTTTTTTAAAGATTTTTATTTATTTATTTGACAGAGAGATAGAGAGCACAAGTAGGCAGAGCGGCAGGCAGAGGGAGAGGGAGAAGCAGGCTCCCCACTGAGCAGGGAGCCGGACGTGGGGCTCGATCCCAGGACCCCAGGATCATGACCTGAGCTGAAGGCAGCCGCTTAACCGACTGAGCCACCCAGGCGCCCCTAGAACTTCATCTTAAAGGACATTCTAACCCAGTGATTTAGAGCTTGTCTACATCAGCGGTATGCCCAGTGTTGACCAAGCTGCCCTCAAGAGCTAACCTGTACCAGTCTATAGCAGGAGATAGCTGTCATATCTCTAACCTTCTCCCTGTACATACACTTGGACAACGCTTAGAGAAGGATACAAGTTGCATTCACATCCTCCACTGTTTAATTCATCCTACTAGTTGTGCTGCATAGTTATAATTTTGGTGAAGTGTAAATCATCATTTTTTATGGACACTTTTTTTAGATATATTTATTTATTTTAGAGTGAGGGAAGGAGGGAGGGCAGGAGGGGGAGAGAGAGAACGAGTGCATGGTGGAGCGGCAGAGAGGGAGAGAAATTCTCAAACAGACTACACACAGCGTGCTGAGCCATGCTAGGGGCTTGATCTCAGGACCAGGAGATCACCACCTGACCTGAAACCAACAGAAGGATGCTGAACCAACTACACCATCCAGGCGCCTCTATTTGGACACTCGTTCAGTTCAGAAATTTTTTTCGTTTAGTTCACATTCAGAAAATTTTTCTGGTAATCCAAGGTCATGAGGATATTCTATATTTTACGCCATTTTTTTTAACTTTTACATCTCACATATAGCTCCAAGATCCATTTTAAATAAATCTGTACCAGTGTGATGTATAGATAAAGGGTTTTTTGCCTTTTTTGTTTTATTTGTTTTGTGGGGTAGGTAAAGATGCCCAATATTTCCACTATCATTTGTTGCAAAAACTATTTTTTCACCACTGAATTGACTGCAGACTTTTGCTGAGATTACTTGACCATGTATGTGCAGAGCTACCACTGGGCTCTCTAGTCTGCTTTGTTGGTCTTCTGGGATATCTTTATGAAAATACCACATCATTTTGAACACAGCAGTTTTGTAACATCGCTGAAATCAGATAGTAAAGTTCTCCAAATTCGTTCTTTTTTAATGTTCTGGGACCTAATTTAAGGCTCTTGTATTTCCATAGGAGTTTTAAATCAATTTGCAAAAATTTTGAATATGTGCCTGTAATTTCGTTTGAGAATGCTTGAATCTGGAGATTCCTTTGGGGAGAATTCAGCTCTTAATAATGTTGAAACATCTGTCCACAAACACAGTCTTTTTTCTACTTATTAAGGTGTTTATATTCTTTTAATGAATATTTTACTTTCAGAGTACATGTTTTCCTTATATCTTGCTACATTTATTCTCAATTATTTTATAATTATAAGACATTACAAATAGGATTTTTAAAATCCAATTTCTATTTGTTAGTTACTAGTACAAACTATGAAATTGAATTATGTATATTGATGTTATTACTTGAAATTATGCTAAACTGACATTACAAAGTAAGAGAACTAAATTTATCTGTACTCAAAGTGAAATGATTGCTTATATAAAAGTTCTGAATGTCTGTGTGTGTCTGCTAATATAATAGTGTTATATACACTTGCCTCCAAAGTAGTAATAAAGCAGTTATAATTATTATGGTCATATAAGGAAGATATTACTAGTTCAGTGCTGTTAACTATAGCAATAGAGAGCATGGGTAAGAACTTGGAGGAAAATCATTAACTAGTATAATCTGAAGTAATCTTGGCTCTGCCCTTAATTAGCATCTTGATCTTGGCAGGATCTTTAACTTCTCTATGTTTCCATTACATAATGTATAAAATAAGTATAAAACAATAGCAAGAATTATCTTACAGGTTTGTGATGGGGGTTAAATCAGAAAATGTCTGCAAAAACACTCAGAGCCACTATATATTCAATTATAATAAATACTCTTATTGTTATTATTACCATCAACCTAATTCTCTGACACTCTTTCCTCATCTCAAAATGGATGGAATAATACCAACCACACAGGAGATTATCAGTCTTCAATTTTATTAAAGTATACATATACATATATATATATACACACACACACGTACATATATGTATACTTTAGATTATATACTTTATAATATAATTTATAATTTAGAATCCTTTAGTATTATAATACTATTTCTAAGGACCCTACAGAAAGAATGAGTCATAAGAGAATATTTTGAACAACTCTATGCTAAATTTAAAAAGACTGACAATGCCAAGTATGGGTGAGGTTGTAGAGAAATGGGAACGCTCATATATTGTTGGTGGAAATGTAACAAAACACCACCACTTTTGAAAACACTTTGGTGGTTTCTTAAAATGCTAACATACACTTATCATATAACTCAGCAATGCCACTCTTAGGTATCAATCCAAGAGAAATGATAATCTATGTCCACACAAAGGCTTGCACATGAATGTTCACAGCTCATCATTCACTATGGCCATTACCTGGACACAATTCAAATGTCTATCAGCTAGTGAATAAGTATACAAAATGTGGTAGAGCCATACTGTGGAATACTGTTCTTTCTAAAGAGGAACAAACTACCGATAATACAATGTGATAAATATCTAAAACAGTTTGGTAAACGGAGAATTAATATTGTCTTTTAAAAGTCTGTTTCTCTCCTGGTTATGCTATGTGGCTTCACAAATGAATCAAGGGAAAATCTGATGTGTCCTTGAGATTCCCTACATCTCTGACCAAAGCTCTGCGGATTCCTTCATGTCTCAGCAGTTGCTGTCAATGTGTATAAACCTTGGATCCTCAGTTCCATCCTGTACCCAGAAATGACAATTCCCACAGTAAATGTCATTGTTGCTGTTCGTCTCAGCTGAGTTTACCCCCTATTTTTAATCTCATTTATTTTAGTTCTTCTTCCCTTAGTAGCTGTCTAGAAACTGTGGGTAATGGCCCACTGCCCTTGGAATAAAGTCTAACTTTATGTAAGAAATTTGTTGTATAGGGGCACCTGGGTGGCTCAGTCGTTAAGCGTCTGCCTTCGGCTCAGGTCATGATCCCAGGGTCCTGGGATCGAGCCCTGCGTCGGGCTCTCTGCTCGGCCGGGAGCCTGCTTCTCCCTTTCCCACTCCCCCTGCTTGTGTTCCCTCTCTAGCTGTCTCTCTCTCTCTCTGTCAAATAAATAAAATAAAATCTTTAAAAAAAAAAAAGAAATTTGTTGTATATAGAATTCATCATAAATTGACCAAAACACACTTTTTTGATCTTAGAATTCACAATGATGGATGGGATCAATATGTTTTTGTCAGGTCAAACATGGCATAGATTCTTAACCTGTCATATTTTAATTGTGAGGTTTGGACCAATGGCTTCAAGTCCATGAGCCTTCTTGAATTAACTAATCTGCACATTTTGGATAAGCAAATGACTTAAAGTTGGTTTTACCACAATACACCCATTAGGAAGACCAAAATATGGGACACTGTCACCAACAAATGCTGGTAAGAATGTGGAGCAACAGGAACTCTCCTTTATTGCTGGTGGGAAAACAATATGGTGCAGCCATTTGGGAAGACAGTTTGTCAGTTTCTTACAAATCTAAACATATTCTTACTGTAGTCCAGCAATCTCACTCCTTGCCATTTACCCAAAAGTGTTGAAAACTTATGTCCACCAAAAAACCTGCACATGGATGTTTCACAGCAGCTTTATTCATAAAGCTTTGTCCATACAATTGGAAGCAGTCTGATGGGTTAGCAGCCTAAGATGTGTAACATGAGCAATATAAAATGACTCTGAAGTCTAAATGGCTCTTTGCTTTTATAACCCTATAGTCATTTTATACCATAATTTTAAAGGCAACATGTTATCATCAATGCTGTTGTATAAAAATGAGCAGAATTCCAATTCTTAATGAAAATATGTTAGAATTTACAGATAGGGAATATATATATATGTATATGGTAGCATAATCTGCGGTTAAGTTTTCTCTTTTTTGCACACATTTCTCTTCCTCTCAGTGCAGAATCTATCATTCATTGCAATTTACTCTTTTCTTTATTTGGTAAGTAATCCTTGCTGAGATCATCCAAAATGTCTTTTGACCTTTGTTTCCATTGAATCAATGATGAGATTCAAGCATATTTATTTCTTACCTGAAATAACTTTTCTACTACACAATTTCCTAATGGCATTTTTCATTTGCTCATTTCTTAAGGCATAGATTAAAGGATTTAACATGGGCGTTATCATAGTGTAGAACACTGCAACTGCCTTATCAATAGATAAAGTAGTCGCAGGTCTCAAGTACACAAATATGCAGGGCACAAAGAATAGGACAACCACTGTGATGTGGGAGACACAGGTGGAAAGGGCTTTGCGCCTCGCCTCCGAGCTATGGTTCCTTAGGGAGTGCAGAATGACCACATAGGAGATGATCAAGAGGAGGAAGAGTAAGACACAAATGAAACCACTGTTGGCAGCAACGAAGAGCCCTAGAGTGTGTGTATCAGTGCAGGCAAGATTGAGCAAAGGGTTCAGATCACACAAAAAGTGATCTATGACATTAGGGCCACAGAAGGGTAAAGGAATGATAAAGAGGATCTGTATGGCTCCATGAAGAAAGCCTCCAACCCACGCCACTCCCATTAGCAGGCCACACACCCTCCGATTCGTGATGTTCGTGTAATGCAATGGCTTGCAGATGGCCACATAGCGGTCATAGGCCATCACAGTGAGCAGGATGACATCAGCACCTCCAATGAAATGTTCCCCAAAGATTTGGGTTATACATGCATTGAATGTGGTGGTCTTCTTTTCACGGAGTGAATCTATGATCAGTTTAGGGTTATTGACAGAAGAATAGCAGGCATCAATGAAGGAGAGATTGGCAAGGAAAAAGTACATGGGGGACTTCAGTAATGGGCTGGTAGTGATAGTGACCACGGTGAGCACATTTGCTACTACAGAGACGATGTAGATGACCAAAAACACAACAAATATGATTTTCTGCATCTTTGGATTCTCTGTGAGCCCCAGTAGAACAAACTCTGTCACATTGTTCCTATTCACCATTATTTCATAGTATGATTAATTGCACTACCTGAAAAAAAAATCACTTTTGTTTAATGTAACCTTGAATTTATTAAGCTTCTTCATCTAGTAAATAAAAAATACCTAGATTCTAATGATTTGTGAATTCTCATGAGGTTTTTTGAGATAGAAAATAAGTTTTGAGTTCTTTAAGATTATTTGATTTATCTCCTTGGAGAAATTTCTGTTGAGTATGGACGTGGGGAACTTTGTAAACACACAGGCGGGAGATCATTTGTGCACACTTCATCATCTGAGGTGACTAAGCCTAACATGAAGTAGTAGATCCTACACATAGTGGCAGCTAAGGAAGAAAGGAGAGGTAGTTTATGATGTAAAGGCTATGAATGCAGGGTTAAGAAATTTTCCCTCTATCCTTAAGAAATGGGGATCCATAGGCAGACAGTGAGAATATAGGAGGAAAAGTGAAGAGAAATTTGAGGAAGGGGGAATAAGGGATATAATTTTAATAAAGAACTTCATGAGACATTTGCTGATTTAATCCCCACCACAATCCTGTAAGGTAATTCCAGCTATTTCTTTTATACTTATTTTATACTTTATGTAATAGAAACACAGAGAAGTTAAAGATCCTGCCAAGATCAAGATGCTAATTAAGGGCAGAACCAAGATTAGTTCAGATTATACTTGTTCATGTTTTTCCTCCAAATTCTTACCCATGCCCTCTTTGTTATAATAACAACATTGAACTAGTAATCTCCTTTTTATATGACCACAATAATTGTGATTGCTTTATTAGTACTATGGAGGCAAGTGTATGAAACCCAATTTCATTAGGAGACACACACACACACACACTGACATGCTTGAACTCCCAGTTTGCAAATAAAATGTTGTACTGTATTCATTGAAAGATCTTTTTATCTTGACTTCTCCCTCAGACCTAGTTCTCCCTACTACAATCCATCTCCAAAGCAAACCATCTGTTGAATGTTGAAAAGGATTTCCACTGTGGTTAAGTGTTTTGTTTTGAAAATCAAAAAGACCAGGGTAGAATTCTGATTTTTCCCCTTGCATTTTCTTTTACCTGGAGTACCTTTCTAGCACATTACATCCTTGTTTCCTCATCTATAAAGCAAGATTAATAATATCCATATCCAAGGTTTTTATGAGAATTTTTATGAGAATTGTCAAATATCAGACTGATATTTGAACATATCACCATGGTGTTGTACACACAGAGGACTTTCATCTATTTTGTAACCGTGTAGCCACCTAGGATATAGGAATTATTTGACATTTTGAGTGATAATGATGCAATAATTTAACTGTGCAAGAAGTTCAGGATGAATCCTCTCCAATTTTACTTTTAAAGAAGACATGCAGACTCGGGTGCCTGGGTGGCTCAGTCATTAAGCGTCTGCCTTCAGCTCAGGTCGTGATCCCAGGGTCCTGGGATCGAGTCCCACATCGGGCTCCCTGCTCTGCAGGAAGCCTGCCTCTCTCTCTCCCACTCCCCCTGCTTGTGTTCCTGCTCTATCTCTCTCTCTGTCAAATAAATAAATAAATACAATCTTTAATAAAAAAAAAAGAAGACATACAGACTCAATTATCTGTAGCTTTATTACCAGAAAGAATTCTCCATTCATGCTTGGACTACACAGCTGATGATATCTTTCATTTATTATTCATACTTATGTCTCTTCTATGTGAGAAGTGTGTTTACATTTTGTTTTCACTCTCGTGTTTAGTCCAGATTATTAAACTAAATGTCTCACTGAAAAAGCATGCTGTTTGGTGACGAAGAGCAGGGTCTTACAATTGGCTTCAATTCCTCGAGTTTCAAATTTTTCATCTGTTGGCTTAGGTGAATGATATTTACCAACTATCTTGAAGAAATGGGGTGAGGATGAAATACTCTAATACTGTATTTGAAGGGACTGAAACAATGATTAATATATATGGGAAGTAACAATCTTTAAGATGCATCAGCAATATGTAAAACTTACCTTACAGACTTAGAAGATCTTAATGATGTTTGGGGGTGTTCAGAAATAATCGCATCTTCAAACTGACATCCTCTCAGATAAGTAACATTCAATATGAAAGATATGACACACCCAGTAAGAGACTATTCAAATAATTTGATATCAAATCAACAGTTTTTAAGAAAGTGTTTTTATCAATCAAAAGCTTCCCTTCTAGCTAAAGCCTCAAATTGTTTTTACAGAACACTTGGGATTTGAATTTAGAATGGATTATTTTGAAACACTATGGAGAAGTCATCTACAGATGGCTCTGGTCCCATAGACAAGAGGCAAGAAGTATGGAGTAAAAACATTCAAATGTGTCATTCTAATCTTAATGAATCTTGCTCTGCAAATGTGATCAACAAAAATCATTTTCACCTTGCACTGCAGGGATATTTAAAGAGGTTTCCATAAAGGTTCAAGGGCTTTTGTGTTGCTACTTTCTCTCCCAGGAATTAATTATCTCCTCTGACAGAAAGGCTTTGTCTTATAAACCATGCTGAGGAGACATTTTGACAAACATCCAAATTTGAATAGGGAATTGAACGCCCAGTACTTGGTACACAAACATGTCGGAATCCCCTTCCTCTAAATAAACTTCAGTTTCTAAGACACCTGAATGTCAGGCAAATAGAAAAATGCCATAATTCCAGTGTGGTGACCTGTGATGTAGTTAACCTGTTGACTCGTGTCACAGAGAGAACTTCTGCCTCCTTAGCAATAATAAAACTTCTCTGGAACCTGCTACTGATTGCTCGAGAGCTGGAGCAGTGAGGGCATGAAATCAATGGCAGCCGCTTTAAGGTTCTTGAGTCCAAAAGCCTTTTTTGTTTGTTTGTTTGTTTTTACATTCTTCAAGAGGTGGGAAGTAAATAGAAACTTGAAAAGCTCCCAATTAGTTATCTTTGGGATTCATGGTTTGGGCAGTGTGGTGTACCGGGCAACTTTAAACTTGTGGAAAGAGCTCAAAACACAAGACGAATCCCAGTTGTTCCACATCTTTGTCAGCTGGTACTGTTATTTCCTTTGAGTCATTCTAGGAGACCTGAAGTGAGGTATTGTTGTGGTTTTAATTTGCTTTCCTGATGACTAATGATGTTGAGATTTTTTTTTCATATTATTATTGGCCATTTGCATACCTTCTTTCGTATACTTTTGTTCAAGCCCTTTGCATACTTTAAACCTAAGGGATCTGGTTTCCTTATGACTAATTTATAAATTTTCTTTACAAAAAATACAGGTCTTTGTCATATATGTGTTGTGTATGTATACAATATTTTCACCTAATCCGTGGATTGCCTCTTCATTTTTTTTAAAATTAATTAATTTATTTATTCTTATGTTAATCCCCATACATTACATCATTAGTTTTAGATGAAGTGTTCCATGATTCATTGTTTGTGCATAACACCCAGGGCTCCATGCAGAACGTGCCCTCTTTAATACCCATCACCAGGCTAACCCATCCCCCCCAGCCCCCTCCCCCCTAGAACCCTCAGTTTGTTTTTCAGAGTCCATCGTCTCTCATGGTTCGTCTCCCCCTCCGATTTCCCCCGCTTCATTCTTCCCCTCCCGCTACCTTCTTCTTCTTCTTTTTTTTTTCTTAACATATATTGCATTATTTGTTTCAGAGGTACAGATCTGAGATTCAACAGTCTTGCACAATTCACAGCGCTTACCAGAGCACATACCCTCCCCAGTGTCTATCACCCCGTCACCCCATCCCTCCCACCCCACCCTGCCTCTTCATTTTTAAAAATGGTGTTACCTGATAAGCACTGAGTATTAAAACTTGGACAAATTCCAATTTTTATTTTTTTCTCATTGTTCATGATTATTGTTTTGTATCTAATAAATATTGTCTACCCCCAAGGTCAAAAGGATTTCTTCTGGAATTTCTAGGATTTAGCTTTAACATGTAGACCTCTGACTCATTTTGAGTTCATTTTTGTGTATGGTATGAGGTGAGGTTGTGGTTTAGATTTTTTTTCTCATATGGATATGCAATTGATCCAGTATAATTTGTGGAAAAGTCTATACTTTCCCCATTGAATTACTTGACATCTTTGTAAAAATTCATATAATTAGGCCTATATCTAGGCATTCTGTTGGTTTCAAGGTCTCAGTGTTTATCCCTAAGCCAATACCACACAGCACTGATTATGAGTTTTATAGCAATTCTTGAATTTAAGTAGAGTAAGCATCCAAACTATGTAGTGTATGTGTTTGTTTGTTTTTTCTTTGAATATGTTTTAATCTTCAAGATTCTTTTAAATCTGTGTATTTCTATATAAATTTCAGAATAGAATTGATAATTTCTTTAAAAATACTGTTGAGATTGTTATTGGAATTGTACTGAAAGCAGAGAATGACATGGTAAAAGTGGAGTCTTTTAACCCAATGACAAAGTATATTTCTCCATTTTTCTATTTAATTTCTATTGGCAGTGTTTTTTAGTTTTCTTTTTTTTAAGATTTTATTTATTTGTCAGAGATAAAGAGAGGAACAAACACAAGCAGGGGGAGTGGCAGACAGAGGGAGAAGCAGGCTCCCACTGAGCAGAGAGCCCCATGTGAGGCTTGATCCCAGGACCCTGGAATCATGACCTGAATGGAAGACAGATGCTTAACTGACGGAGCCAACAATGCGTTCCTCTAGTTTTCATATACAGGTTTTGAATATACTTTTAGAATTTATTCCTGGGGCACCTGGGTGGCTCAGTTGGTAGAGCGACTGACTCTTGATTTTGGCTTGGGTCATGATCTCAGGGTCATGATATTGAGCCCTGTGGAAGGCTCTGTGCTGGGCATGGAGTCTGCTTGAGAGTCTATCTCTCTAGTTCCCTATGCCTCTCCCCTCACTCTCTCTCTTTCTCTCTTAAAAAAAAAATTCCTCAAATTTTGTTTTAAAGATTTTATTTATTTTGTTATTTTAGAGAGAGAGAGCATGCACAAGTGGGAAGAGGGACAGAGGGAGAGGGAGAGACAGAAAATCTCAAACAGACTCCATGCTGAGTGTGAAGCCTGACACAGGGCTCGATCTCACAACCCCAAGATCACGAGCTTGAGACAAGACCGAGAGTTGGATACTCAACCAATGGAGCCACTCAGGTGCCCCTCAAATTTTACGTTTTAAAATAGTATTCTACATACAGTTGTTTCTAATTTTAATTTCTAATTGTTGCGTTTACAGAAATATATGAGGTATTTTTTATTTACATTGTATCTTATGACCTTGCTAAATTAACTAATTAGGTCCATTAGAATTTTTGTAGGCCACTTAACATTTTCTACCTATATAATCATGTCATCTGCACATAAATATGTTTTTGCAACCTGTCTCTTCCTATCCAATCTGTATGTCTTTATTTCTTTTTCTCATCTTATTGTAATGGCTAGAATGTAAGGGACAATGCAGAAAAGAAATGATGAGTGGAATTGCTTGACTTGTTCCAATGCTAGAAAGAAAGTATTTACTGTGATATAATACGGTGCTTGTAGGTTTTGTAGATATGCTTCTTTTTTTTTTTTTAAAGATTTTATTTATTTATTTGAGACAGAATGAGAGAGAGAGAGCACATGAGAGGGGGGAGGGTCAGAGGGAGAAGCAGACTCCCCGCCGAGCAGGGAGCCTGATGCGGGACTCGATCCAGGGACTCCAGGATCATGACCTGAGCCGAAAGCAGTCGCTTAATGAACTGAGCCACCCAGGTGCCCTAGATATGCTTCTTATCAAGCTGAACAAGTACCTTTCTGTTCTTCATTGTTAAAGCCTTTTTTTTTTTTACATTTTTTAAAATTGTAATTTATTTTATTATGCTATGTTAGTCACCATACAATACATCATTCGCTTTTGATGTAGTGATCCACGATCCATTGTTTTCATATAACACCCAGTGCTCCATGCAGTACGTGCCCTCCTTAATACCCATTAGCGGGCTAACCCATCCCCCCAACCCCCTTCCCTCTAAAAACGTCAGTTTGTTTCTCGGAGTGCATAGTCTCTCATGGTTCATCTCTCCCTCTGATTCCCCCCCCCCTTCATTTTTCCCTTCCTTCTCCTAATGTCCTCCATGCTATTCCTTATGTTCCACAAATAAGTGAAACCATATGATAATTGACTTTCTCTCCTGATTTATTTCACTTAGCATAATCTCCTCCAGTCCTACCCATGTTGTTGTAAAAGTTGGGTATTCATCCTTTCTGATGGGTGAGTAATATCCTATTGTATATATGGAAAACATCTTCTTTCTCTGTCTGTTGAAGGGCATCTCGGCTCTTTCCACAGTTTAGCTATTGCGGACATTGCTGCTATGAACATTGGGGTGCATATGGCCCTTCTTTTCACTACATCTGTGTATTTGGGGTAAATACCCAGTAGTGCAATTGCTGGGTCATAGGGTAGCTCTGTATTTTTTTTTATTATGTTATGTTAATCACCATACATTACATCATTAGTTTTTGATGTAGCATTCCATGATTCATTGTTTGTGTATAACACCCAGTGCTCCATTCAGTACATGCCCTATTTAATAGCCATCACCAGGCTAACCCATCCCCCCCCATCTCCCCTCTAGAACCCTCAGTTTGTTTCTCAGAGTCCATAGTCTCTCATGGTTCCTCTCCCCCTCCAATTTCCTCCCCTTCATTTTCCCCTTCCTACTATCTTCTTTTTTTTTTTTTTTAACATATAATGTATTATTTGTTTCAGAGGTACAGGTCTAACACAGATCTGTTAAAGTCTTTTTAAATCAAATATCAATTGAAATTTATCAAATAATTTTTACATCAGTTGAAAGGACCTTGTGATTCTCCTTCATTCTGTTAACTTAGTGAATTACACTGATTTTTAAATGTTAATTCAGCCTTTTATGCCTGGAATAAATTCCACATCATCATGGTCAATTATTATTTTATAAGAAACATTGATGGATTTGGTTTACTGGTATTTTGTTTAATATCTTTGGGTTTAGGTTCATAAGAGATAATTGTCATTTTTGTGTTTCAATATGACTTGGCATTTAGGCAATGCTGGCTTCCTATAATTAATTGTGTACTATTCTCTCTATTTTCTGAAAGACTTGGTGTAGAATTTGTATTATTTTTTTTCAGGGTTCCATGCAGTGCCATATAAATTTTAAGACCAACTTTCCCTCTGACAAAAAAGGCTATTGATATCTTCGCAGGGATGGCCTGGAATCTGTGGGTCACTTGAGGAATATTGCTACCTTAATCATATTATAGTCTTCTAATCCGTAAATATGCTCTGTGTTTCTATTTAACTAGGTATTCCTTAATTTCTTTCCAAAGTATTTTGTACTTTTACATGTAACAGTCTTTCATTCTTCCATTGCAGAATTATTTACAAAATCTAAGATATGGAAACAACCTTACTGTCCATCAATGGAGAATGGATAAAGAAAATGTTCATTTACCATTCTGAAAATCCTGGGGCCCTTGAGAATTGTGCAAAATCTACTCTGCTTATGTTCCACAAGTAGAACAACAAAGGCTGGATGACAGCACATCTCTTTACAACATGGTTTACTGAACATTTTAAACCTACTCTTGGGACCTGATGTTCAATAAAAAAAGAAGATGCCTTTCCAAATATGACTGCTCATTAACAATGCGCCCGGTCACCCAAGAGCTCTGATGGAGATACCCAACAAGATTCACATTTTCATGCCTGCTAACCTAACATCCAGTGTTCAGCCCACTGATCAAGGAGAAGTGTTGACTTTCAAGTCTTATTAGTTAAGGAATGTGTTTTGTAAGCCTATAGCTGCTATCGATAGGGATTCCTTTGATGGATCTGAAAAAAGTAAACTGAAAACCTTCTGAAAGGAATTCACCACCCCAGATGCCATTAACAACATTTGTAATTCCTGCGAAGAGATCAAACTATTGACATTAATAAGGGTTTAGAAAGAAGTTGATTTTAACTCTCGTGAATGACTTTGAGGCTTTCAGTGGCAGAAGTCATTGCAGATGTGGTGGAAATAACAAGAGATGGAGAATCAAAAGTGGAGCTTGAAGATGTGACTGAATTGCCATAATCTCATGATCAAATTTTAACATATGAAGAGTTGCTTTTTATGGAAGAGCAAGGAAAGTGGTTTCTTGAGATGGAATCTAGTCCTGATGAAGATGCTCTGAAGATTGTTGAAACGACAACAAAGGATTTAGAATAGTGCATAAAATTGGTAGATAAAGCACTACCAGTATTTGAGAGGACTGACTCCAGTTTTGAAACAAGGTCTCCTGTGGGTAAAAGACTATCAAACATTATCTCATGCTACAGAGAACACATCTGTGAAAGGAAGACTCAATCAATGCAATAAAACTCACTGTTATTCTAAGAAATTACCACAGCCACCCAAAACTTCAGCAACCACCACACTCATCGCTCAGCAGCTATTAACATTAAGGCAAGACCTCCCACCAGCAACAAGATTATAACTCTCTGAAAGCTCAAGTGATGGTTAGCAGCATTTAGCAATAACATATATTATATCTAAAAAAAAAAGCATTAGTTTGTAATCATCATGCTCCAGCACAATTTAGTAGTGCTGCAGTAATGTATAACTTTTTAAATAAAGATTTTATTTATTTATTTGACAGAGAGATAGAGAGCACAAGTAGGCAGAGTGGCAGGCAGAGGGAGAGGGAGAAGCAGGCTCTCTGCTGAGCGGGGAGCCGGACGTGGGGCTTGATCCCAAGACCCCAGGATCATGACCTGAGCTGAAGGCAGCCTCTTAACTGACTGAGCCACCCAGGTGCCCCTATAAATATAACTTTGATATGCACTGGGAAACCGAAATATTTATTGACTCACTTTATTGTGATATTCACTTTATTGCAGTGGTCTGAAACTGAATTGGCAATACCTGAGTTATGCTTGCACTTTGCCGGGGTACTTAAAACACTGCCTTAGCTTTCCCTTCCTGCTTGCATAGGCCCAGTGGTCATTGAGTGGTAACAACACTACTGTCTTCTTGAATTTTTCTGAGTATGCATCCAGCCCTGAGCATATAGGGATGGTCCTCTAGATTCCCTGGTATATACACAGGTAGTTCTCATAGCCCTTGTTCTCACATGTATCTCCTTCCCAAGCCTCATCCTTTCTAGTGTTTTCAGTCTATTTGCTGCTTTCCTGATCTTATACCTTGCATCAGAAAATTATGAGAATATTTGACTCAAATGATTCTGATACAATCTACCCTGCAGGCCTCTCCAGCCCTGGGAAGTCTCCCAGACAGATGAAACAAAGTCAAGCCAGTGAGCCAATTCTTCATGGAGCCACCAAAAATGAAAAACATAATAACACAATCCTTTGAGGTCAAAGTCTGTATTATTCCCTCTGACACCAGCAAGCCCTATGAGGAATGTGAGCCACCATTCTCATGGCTGCCACTGACCTAGGAAGTCGGAAACAGTGGGTGGATTAAAATTACATCAAAAACTAATGATGTACTGTATGGTACTAACATAACATAACAAAAAAAAAAAAAAGAAACCTGAAAAAAAATTTTAAAAATAAACAAAAAAATTCCATGATGTTCTCTCCCCCAAATACATAACTTATTTCTTCATTAATCATTCCACTGGTTATTGTCACTTTTCCATTAGGTTTAATAGTTCCTAAATTTTGAGAAATAGCTTGGCCATAATTTAAATAGGTAAACATGTTGGCCACAGCAACTTCTTTCAAGACAGGTCTCTAGGGACGCCCGGGTGGCTCAGTCAGTTAAGCATCTGCCTTCAGCTCAGGTCATGATCCCAAGGTTGTGAGATTGGGTCCTGAATCCGGCTCCCAGCTTGGCGGAAGCCTGCTTCTCCCTCTGCCTGAAGCTCTCTCTGCTTGTGCTCTATCTCTCTATCTCTCTGTCTCTATCTCTGTCTCTGTCTCTCTCAAATAAATAAAACCTTAAAAAAAAGACACATCTCTAAAGGCAAGGGGAACAAAAGCAAAAATTAACTTTTGGGACTTCATCAAGTTAAAAAGCTTCTGCACAGCAAAGGAAACAGTCAACAAAACTAAGAGGCAACCCACAGAATGGGAGAAGATATTTGCAAATGACACTACAGATAAAGGGTTGGTATCCAAGATCTATAAAAAACTTCTCAAACTCAACACCCAAAAAACAAATGATGCTGTCAAGAAATGGGCAGAAGATATGAACAGATGCTCCTCCAGAGAAGACATACAAATGCCTAAGAGAAACATGAAAAAATGTTCAATATCACTAGCCATCAGGCAAATTCAAATCAAAACCAAATGAGATACCACCTTATGCCAGTTAGAATGGCAAAAATTAACAAGACAGGAAATAACAAATGCTGGTGAGGATGTGGAGAAAGGGGAACCCTCTTATACTGTTTTGGGAATGCAAGCTGCCACAGCCACTCTGGTAAACAGTATGGAAGTTTCTCAAGTTGTTAAAAATAGAGCTATCCCATGACCCAGCAATTGCACTACTAGGTAACTACCCCAAAGATACAGATGTAGTGAAAAGAAGGGGCACATGTACCCCAGTGTTCATAGCAGCAATGTCCACAATAACCAAACTGTGGAAGCAGCCGAGATGCCTTTCAACAGATGAATGGATCAAAAAGATGTGATTCATATATACAGTGGAATATTACTCAGCCATCAGAAAGGATGAATACCCCCCAGTTGCATCGACATGGATGGAACTTGAGGGGATTATGTTAAGTGAAATAAGTCAAGCAGAGAAAGACAATTATCATATGATTTCACTCATATGTGAAACATAAGAAATAGCATGGAGGACCATAGGGAAGGGAAAATGAAAGGGAAGAAATCAGAGAGGGAGACAAACCATGAGAAGCTCTGTACTACAGAAAACACTGAGGGTTACAGAAGTGAGGGGGCTGGAAGGATGGGGTAACTGGGTGATGGGTATTAAGGAGGGCATGTGTTGTGATGAGCACTGGGTGTTATACACAACTAATGAATTGTTGAACACTACATCAAAAACTAATGATATACTATATGTTGGCTAACTGATCATAATAATAATAAAAAAATAAAGTATTAAAAAATAAAATAAAAAATAGAAAGTACGTGTTTTTGTAGGAAAATAAATAAATAAATAAATAAATAAATAAATAAATAAATATTAGTTAAACAGACACCTAACATTGGCCAGGACACTCCACTGGTATTTGTTCAAGAGTAATAAAAGCGTATGTACATACAAAGAGTTTACATGAATGCTACTAACAGCTTTTTTTGTAATAGCCAGAAATTGTAAATCATCTCAAAGTTTACTGGTAGGTAAATGAGTGAGCAAATTGTGGCACAACCAAGCAACAGAACACTACACAGCAAATGAAAGAAAATATTAGTTACTTGATATTTCATCATCTAAAACTAACGTGAATTATGTCTATTTTAATTACATTTCTTATTCTTTGTTGATGGTATATGGACATGTAATTGAATATTGTATATTAATTTAATAATGTATATTATTTTTATATTCAAACACTGATTCTGCTATTTCTAGTAATATCTACAGAATCTTTGGATTTTTGTATTTGAATGATCAGCTTTATTTCCTCCTATACATTTCTTACAGATCAGATTTTTGTCTCATTGTGCTGCATTACAGTGTTGAATAGAATTGGTGATAGAAATGAGCATTTCATCTCATTCTTGATGTTAAAGAGAATGTATCTAACAATCCCTTTAGTCTAACACCTCCATATACCTTTAAGTTCTGTTGTTCAGATCTTTTGTACCCTCTGGACTTACTGCCTTCTTTAGTCATCAATCATTGAAAAAGGAACATTGAAATTTTCCACTAAAGAAGGTGATTCCACTGAAGAAGGTGAAGGTGGATTCATATTTTTCTTCATGTGGATTTATCTAAACTTGCTTTATGCATTTGGAGGCTAGATTGCTAAGTATATGCATGAGGCAGTGTCATGCAGCAAGAAGACAGAGTCAAATGCCATACTTTATGGATAGTATTGTAAGAGGTTCTATTCAAGATGGGGGCTGTTGTAGGAAGATCACAAGGAATGTGTAATATCCTGGGGCTAGTGAAGTTGAGTACAACTGAGTCCAGTGGGTGCACAGAAGTGGCAAGCAGAAGTGGAAATAAGCATGCAGAAAAAAATATAAAGTAAAATTAGACTTACGTGGACCAAGCATGGATCCATGAAGATTCTGCTGTGAACGAAAGACTACAATTTACTCAACCTGATTTACTCGAAAAAAGTAAAACAAAAACACACTAAAATAAGGAAAATAACTAATTATGCATTGTGGCATTTCCAAATTCTGAGACCCTAATACTAGATGATACCTAGTAACATAAAACAATGTAGATGGCTTCTAAGTTTCCAATGGATGTAATTAACTGTTGAGAATTATTTCAAAATCTTCATGCTTATGGCAAGGACTCTATGTTGATGAGTAAAATTGTAATGCTTTTCTATACTCTCTTTGCATATTTAACTCATTAGATGATGTGATCAATTAAAAATATGTGTGTACATATAATATACATCCTCAGTCTTTGAAGAAATTATTTTAGGAGAAGACAGAGAGAAAAATACATATTTACATTACATCAGTGCTAGAACAATACAAAAGTATTGAATCATTTAACTAATCACCCACAAGAAACACATCAAGGGGTGCCTGGGTGGCTCAGTCAGTTAAGCATCTAACTCTGGATTTCAGCTTAGGTCATGATATCTGGGTTCTGGGATCCAGCTGGAGTTGGGCGCCGTGCTCATCAGGGAGTTTGCTACAGGATTCTCTTTCTTCTTCTGACCCTCGTTATGCTATCTATCTCTCTCACTCTCAAATAAATAAATAAATAAATCCTTTAAAAAAAAAGATATAAATCAAGTAAGCCTCAAACCCATCTTGAGTATATGACCACTATACTATAACTTATAGTATAGTGTGATCAAATTATAATCACACACACATTGGCTGATGTAAAATGCCTGTTGGAGTTTTCCCCTGAGGACCCTCACATGCTTTATTTAGTTCATGGTATTGCCAACAATGTTTTCCTGGAAGGTTCTTTGGATGGAAGATAAACAGGAGAGCCAGAAGTGCTCCATGTCTGTTTGCTATTATATAGTACAGATACACAAAGTAAAATAACCACCTGAAGGCTCACCTGGACATATACATTATATATATAATATTACATACAAAAACACATATATATGTGGATATATATATGAGATAAAGAGAAAATAATTAATTGTAGAAAATAAATAATTGTAATGTCCACAAGTCTTCATTTTATACAAAATTTATACAAAATTTTATCTCATAATTTAAATTTTAAGTTCTTTTGTAATAATTTTGTTAGTAGTTATTAATTTTATTGGTAGTTCTTTTTAAGAGAAGGCATTCAGGAAGGTTTTTAGCCTTCATTTGTGTTTGGGAGAAGACATCTAAGCACAATGAAAAAAAGTATGAGCTTCCAAATCATATGGTTTAAACCGATGATTTAGATGTAGACCTCCCTCTTATTACTTGTGCAACCTTGGATTCAAGTTTCCTTATTTGCAAAACAAGGACAATAATTGAGTAGTCCCCTTTATCCATGGTTTCAGGTTCCTGCTGTCAACCATGGTGCAGAAGCAGATGATCCTCATTTGATGTATTGTGAGAAGGTCAGCGGCCTAAGGCTATTTGACAATGCCTACCTCATTCACCTTACTTCATCTCATCATGTAGGCATTTTACCGTCTCACATCATCACAAGAAGAAGGGTGAGTACAATAATGGTGGATACACTATGATATATTGAAAGAGAGAGGGAGAGAGAAAGAGCAAGGGGAAGGGAAAGAAAAGAAAGAGACATAGGGAGGTTTTATGGATTCTTTTTTCTTTTTTTCCACCAGGTGATTCCCAGCAGAAAGTTTATTGCCACTGCTATAGATCTTTTTCTATATTGATCTACATTTTCACAACCGATTTTTATTTATTTATTTATTTATTTATTTTTTAAAGATTTTATTTATTTATTTGAGAGAGAGAGAATGAGAGAGAACACATGAGAGGGGGGAGGGTCGGAGGGAGAAGCAGACCCCTTGCAGAGCAGGGAGCCCGATGCGGGACTCGATCCAGGGACTCCAGGATCATGACCTGAGCCGAAGGCAGTCGCTTAACCAACTGAGCCACCCAGGCGCCCTCACAACCGATTTTTAAACATTGTAGTTTGAGCAGAACTGGACTTTGTCTTAAGAGATGTTCAGGCTTGCATCAATGTTCAGGACACACTCTAAACTAAGAATCCTGTTTCCTTCAGTATCGATTCTCTTGTTATTCTTCTACCATTTTAATGAAAAGCTACGCTGGGATTTATATATGTCCTTTAACTGATCCTATTCTTCCATATAATGAAAGTTTCTGCTTGGATATTCTCAACTGATACATAAAGAAGCATGTTGCCAAGCTCTATGTTGAAACCAGAAGAAACTTATACCAATGCCAATGTTTTTTTCTTAACCTGAATGTACATCTAATATAAAATCTTCAACCCATCCCATTGTGGCAGAATACCAAATCCACAGGTAAAACCTATTAATTGATGAAGAACAACCTGTTATCTATTTTCTTACACAACTGTTCCTCTCCACACATTTTTGGGAGTACTCTTCTGTGGATGTGACAGCTTACAACCATAAGACTTTGCATTGCATATTTTCAGAGAACTCCATTTTCCTCTTGGCACAAGGCAAATGGATCCAGTATTTTTAGTTCCACTTACCAGCTGGAGAAGGAGGATGAGAGAGAATGAATTGCTCAGTGCCAACAAGAAAAAGGTAACAAGACATAGGAGCCTGGATGCTCACCCTCATGATCATTAGATGAGAGATCTGTCCACCTCAACATACTGTTGCTGGTACCATTAAAATAATTCATTCACATTAATAGTCTTGTAGGCAAATCATGATTTTGCTGTGGCGGACATTTAGTTATGGGGAAAAGGTGATGGCTCAACATATTCACTCTCTGCTCCTAGATCTACTGCATCTAAGTGGCTGTGCTGCTTAACTGCATGGTTAAACATGCAGGACATTCTTTAATCACCTTGGGTTCTTCCATATGTCAAGAGAAAACAAGGAGCTCTGCACAGTGTTTCTAACATTTTAAACAGCAACCTCTGAAATGTGTCTTTAGAATGATTTGGGAAAAGGGGAAGCTTTTATTTAATATTGCACCACGTTCTTATATCCAGGTGCCCAGATTGTACCTCAGTTCTCCATTTCCTGCCTCTCCTGAATCTTGACCAAACTGCCAAGAAGGAGAATCACCGAATTTATTATCTGCCCTGATTAAGAATATTGACTTTGCTTTTATGTCAAGAATAAATATTTAGTTTTCCTAAATGTATAGAATGTGGTGTTAGATTGGGACTTTATAAATTATTATTACTAGCATATGGATGGGGAAAGATGCTTATAGTTAACTGGGTGTTAATGGCAGAGTTAAAAAAAAGAACATATCTTTTTTTTTTTAAAGATTTTATTTATTTATTTGAGACAGAGAGAATGAGAGACAGCATGAGAGGGATGGGGGTCAGAGGGAGAAGCAGACTCCCTGCCGAGCAGGGAGCCCGATGCAGGACTCGATCCCGGGACTCCAGGATCATGACCTGAGCCAAAGGCAGTCGCTTAACCAACTGAGCCACCCAGGCGCCCAAAAAGAACATATCTTTGAAGGTGGTGGAAAACAGATAGAAGTCTATTTAGTCAGTGGATAATGTAGCATAGCTCTGAAGAGCATAGAATTTGGCATCTGATACATGTTTATATCTTAGCTTACTGCTTAGTATCTGAATGAATTGATACTATTATCTGAACCTATCTATTTTTCTTCCCCCATATGTAACATGAGTACCAGAAGAGCCACTATTAGAGTTAAATGCATACAAAATATTTATAAAATTTCCCAGCATATAGTATGCTCTCATTAAACATCATTTGAAATATGATAACCTTAAACCAAAAAGATATCAAAGATAAGTGTAAATATCCCTCTGTGACCCACATTTTTTTTTTTTTTTGGTGTAAAAATACTCCAACAATTTAAAAAGTACTACTAAAATGTCATATGTTCTGTAACATCTCAGATGAATTAAGTTTCTGTTGTGTCTCTGGACTCTCCTCGACCTCATGGAAAATAGGAACAATGGCACAGAATTTGTTTTCATGAGATTATGGGGAAATAGGCAACTAGAGCTATTGTTCTTTCTCTTGTTCCTGCTCTACTACCTGGCTGTCTTAATGGGAAACTTCATCATCTTTCTCACAATCACCTGCAGCCATCTAAGCAAACAACCAATGTACTATTTTCTGTCACCTTTCTTTCACGGACCTCTGCTACACCTCCACTGTGTCCCCAGGCTAATCAGGGACTTAGGTGCAGCAAGGAAAAATATTTCCTATAACAACTGTATGACCCAGCTCTTCACTGCCCACTTGCAGGTGGGTGTAGAGATATTCATCCTGGTGTCCATGGCTTTAGACCTCTATGTTGCTGTTGTCTAGCCCCTGCTACATGGTCATCATGAACCAAGGGAGGTGTAACCTGTTGATCTTCATGGCCTGGGGTGTGGGGTTTTGGCACTCTGTCGCTCTATTGCTCATGGTACTCAATTTACCCTTCTGTGGTCCTAATTAGATAGATCACTACCTATGTGATGTGAAGCCTCTTTTGAAACTGGTGTGCAAAAATATTCATGTTGTTAGTATCTCAGTGATTGCAAATTCAGGAATGGTGGTGGTTGTCATTTTTCTTGTCCTGGTGGCTTCTTACATTATCATATTATATAATCTTAGGACACTGTCCTCTGTAGGGCAACCCAAAGTACTCTCCACCTGCAGCTCTCACATAGTGGTGGTCATTTTATTCTTCGTGCCCTGTATCTATACTTATGTTCTACCTGCTGGGAATGAGAACAAGGATAAGGAAATCTCTGTGTTTTACACGATGATTGCCCCATGCTGAATCCTCTTATCTATACCCTGAGAAACGTGGAGGTGAAAATCACCATGGGGAAGCTGTGGTCTAAAATGGCACATTCTGAATTAAAGTCAATAGGCTGATTTTCATTTGTGCTTTCAACCCTGTGTCCCCAGAGCATCAACCATTTGTGATATTATAAAAAGCACATAAACTTTCTTTGGGGACCTGGAATGAATAACCTCTGAAGTTATTATGAGCCAAAGAAGCAAGTCATTGTAATTCAGATTGCAATCTGCACTTTAAAGGGTCCAATTAATTCAAGGTGTGAGCACTTGGATTTGAGGTATTCAAGAAATGCCCTTCCACAGCACATCTCTGATCAAATCCCTGGTCTCTCCAAAAAATGTATATGGAACGCTATTTTCCTTGGAACAAACCCAACTTTCTTAAATCTCCCCAGATTGGTTCAGCTCTAACTTGTTAATATCAGAGGTCATCACTTTGGAAGAAAGTATGTTGTTATAATGACAGGCTTTGGGCTAGGGGAGAGCTGGGTGATACAGTGACTCTGTAAGTTTTTACCTCTGGATCTTGGCAATTTGATTTAATTATTTGAGTGTCTATGAAATGGGGTAATATTATACCTCAGAAGATATCATATCACTTGGACTAACACATGTGAAGATTTTACATGACATAAGGCACACTGAAAAGTCAAGTTACTTCCCTCTTTCCTTCTGTGTGTCCCTTCACCTAGATGCTTTCAACGAGCTCCACGGGGTCCATCTACATTATCCAAACACACTCTAGAATCTATCAGCTTTATGGCTGTATTTCAGCTATCTCCTCTGCTTAGGATTCCCCACCCCATGCTTGAGGGCCCATGTCTTATCTATAATTCACACTCCTTATGTTTTCTTATTCAGGAAGACTTGGCAGATCCAACAGACTAGAAGTCCTTCTGATTCCTGCCCTGTTCTTTTGTTGCTATTCAGCAGTATCTTTTCTCCACTTCAAATAATCCTATATCCTATATAAGTGTTTCTTCCTGTGAACTGTGCTTTTACTAGTTTGAGCAGGAGGAGTATGTGATATATCTTTATTTTTTCTTTTTATCTTTCTTTTTTTCTAACAGTAAACGTACACAAATCAAGATGTAAACAAATACTAATTAAAATCTTGGAAAATATCTTTTTTATTTGACTGTATGCATTGTTTTTACATATCTAGAACTTATCCTTGTGTCAAGAACAATCATTCATTAATAATAAAATAAGTGGGCGACTGGGTGGCTCAGTTGGTTAAGCGACTGCCTTCGGCTCAGGTCATGATCCTGGAGTCCCGGGATCGAGTCCCGCATCGGGCTCCCTGCTCGGCAGGGAGTCTGCTTCTCCCTCTCCCACTCCCCGTTTGTGTTCCCTCTCTCGCTGTGTCTTTCTCTGTCAAATAAATAAATAAAATCTTTAAAAAAAATAATAAAATAAGTAATGTCAGGAAAGCTAAGAATTTAACATATATTCCCACGTGCCTATTAGGGAGATAATGAAATTCAGCAGACCACCAGAACTTTAGAATAGTTTTACTTTTTCATTTTCTGCATTAAGGAGACACTGCTCTTTCAATCATTGGGTGCCTCTTTGTCCATTGATTCACATAACCCAATCTCAGCTCTGAGCTTCCAATCCTATTTGTCTGAACATATCTCTCTGCCCAGAGACTTGTCTTTTCTCAGCAGAAAGATTACATTGCTTCCACACAAACTTTGCTTGATTACGCTACTTCTGCCCCAGCGCCACGGCAAAATGCAAGAGAAATCATGGAGGTAGTAGCTATTGTCTTAGTACCTGGCACCACTCTTCTGATGTTTCAATTCTTAGGCACCTTCATATACATAACTAATATGTTTAATTTTTTTCCCTACTAAAGCCATGCAAGCTTCCAGAATATGATGGGAAAACATTTTGTCTGTCCCATAGGAAATTAGCATTGATAAGTTATTCATAGTTCTGTTTGATGGCTTAATGTAGACTTTTACTAAATTTTTTGGATTTTTTTTAAGTATACAAATGCCATGTGCCTGTGTGTACGTGTGTGTGTGTGTGTATGTATATGTGTTTATCACGATTGTGTCTGTGCATGTATTGTTTAGGGACTCTTGGGGCTCTTGGAATTCCTTAGGACAGGTCAAGGAAATCCTTATCCCATCGGAAAGATTGCTATGCAACAAAATTTACATATATATATATTAGCTCTCATATTTTCTTTTTGTTTCCCAAGGGTCCACAAGATTTTATTGGCAAAATTGGATGACATTATATAAAAAGCCAACAAATAAAATATAACAAACTAAATTACTTATCAATTTGTCAGGTAGATTCTATCCATCTATATAGGAATTTATTGCTAATTTAAAAACTCATTTTTAATTAAAGAGATATTTCTAATCAGCTAAAAAATCTGTTACACAGGCTCTTTCTTTATACCCCAGAGTTATCAGGAAATACCAGGTTGGAAGAAGCTTAGATATCTTGCCAAGGGCCTATAGGAATAAATGGAGGCCCAAACTAGCTGTGGCTGAAAAGGTTTTATGTAACTTCCTGCCTCAGCACCTTCTCCTATCCTTCACCCTTCGCTTCACCCTATATTTTTCTTCAGACATCCATTAGGAGGACTGATTTAGATACTGAACCTAAATCATCCACCAAAAGATATTTAGTGAAATCAAAATGCTCTTGAAAAGTTGATGATTTAGGTACAGAGTGAAGGATGAAGTGTTTGGAATCAATGGCTTTGAAATATCTACTTTATGTGACACCATATTCATGGGGGTCTCTGGTGTTGAGGGGAACACTGGAAGAGTCAAAATCAGCCTTCACAATAGGCTGTCAGAGGAGGATGGAAGGCTTGTCTTCAACTTTGGGCCTCTACATTTCTGTCTAGTTCATATAGTACTGCCTCAATGGTTAGAGTAAGTCCTCACATGCAGGTGATTCTGAGGGCATATGGTGTGCCAGGTGCATTATGGTGGCCGGGAACTTAAGGTCTCAGTTAGGAAGACCTGGTTAGCACCAGCTAGCTGTGTGATTTTGAGCATAGTGTACATGACATTCCTAGTTGAATTCTTGGTATATGGTAAATAACCTATAAGTGATTGGAACAGTTGCTTTTGTTTTAGGATTTTAGAATTTAAGGACTTTGTTTAGAGGTGCTAAATAGTATGGCTAGTAAGAGGCTGTATCCAGACTCTCTGAGTTTGAAGTCTCAGGTTTTTGAAAATTGATCCCACAAGTTGGTTTTTTGGGTTTTTTTGTTTGTTTGTTTTGTTTTTTAAGATTTTATTTATTTATTTGACAGAGAGATACAGCAAGAGAGGGAACACAAGCAGGGGGTGTGGGAGAGAGAGAAGCAGGCTTCCCGTGGAGCAGGGAGCCCGATGTGGGCCACGATCCCAGGACCCTGGGATCATGACCTGAGCAGAAGGCAGATGCTTAACAATTGAGCC
The DNA here is from genome assembly GCF_002201575.2 of Neomonachus schauinslandi. Taxonomy (NCBI): domain Eukaryota; kingdom Metazoa; phylum Chordata; class Mammalia; order Carnivora; family Phocidae; genus Neomonachus; species Neomonachus schauinslandi. The sequence continues at coordinate 13,851,881 of NC_058413.1, read as the reverse complement.
ACCCAGGTGCCCCAAGAGTAGCACAAGTTTTATTCTTACTCATCAAGTTAGTTAAAGAAGCACTGATGCTTCTTGGTTCTCCTTCCAGCTGGGGCTACCCACTGATGAGGAAGAGAGTTGGCGATGTTGGTGATTTTCTCTGTGAAGGTAACTATTGGCTTGACTAGAACTTGTTTCCTGAAGAGCAAAGATGTGCCCTGACTTCACTTTTTCCTCAGAAGGAAGGTAAAACTTTGGAAGCTTTTGGTGGTTTGCCTCCATTTAGTAAATGTCCTCAAGGTAAGCCATTGGTCTCTTTCTGCCTGTGAAAGGTTTTCTGATTGGATTCTCAAGCACTGTTAGCCTATCATGCTCTTCAAATTCTTTATCGTCAATGTTTTGCCTTAAGTAATATTATTTAGTTCTGTCCCCCCATATTTAAATTCTATGATAAATTTGTGAGATAACATATGTATAATGATTTCACTGTACCTTTTACATATTATGTTTTACTGAAACATGTTTCCTTTCTTCCAACTGAAAAAGTTTCCTTACTGTTTTGAGACGTTTTTCAGAGCTCCTTCTTTGCTTATAATTCTTTGTCAAGCTGCTTCTTATTCCTCATGCAACTATGCTTTCTTCAGGCTCTTCCTTCAATGCATCCAAATAAGCAACCTATAATTGAATTCAGCTCTGAATCCAACTGGAGAGTTTGCACACAATAACCATCAGGCCCATTAAGAGTAGGCTTCTGTCACGTGAGACTCCCAGAATGATTGACCTGTCCATTTTGCTGAGATTCCTGCCCTATGTGTCTCATCCAAGTGGGTACATGTTGTAAGAAGTCTGGCCTCAGAGTTTTTGGTTTTTGACTCTGAAATAGCTCTATAATCTCAATTTAAGTGCAGATATAATTTGTTTTTCCCTACTTGGGCTTAATTTGGTCATTGGCTCTTTGAAATTTATTACAACAAGATATGAGCCATATGATCACAGAATGTTTTGCTTCCCAGAAGCAGGTATGAATCCATACCTAATGACGTTCTATCTACATCTAATTGATGATGACTTCGTGCTTGCTATTCATGCAGTTTTATGGTATTGCAAATAAATATCTAAAGGTAGAATTACTAGAGAATAGCTTAAAAAATGTTTTATTTATTTATTTATTTGAGAGGGAGAGAGAGAGTGGATGGGTGAGGGAAGAGCAGAGGTAAAGGGAGAGAAGCTGACTCCGTACAGAGCAGAGCCCGATGTAGGACTTGATCCCACAACCCTGACATCATGACCTGAGCTGAAACCAAGAGTCAGAAGTTCAACTGACTGAACCACCCAGGCACCCCGAAAAGAGCTTATAATTAGCTTGAAAGATATCATCAACCTGGATTTCAAAGATTTTGTACAAATGAACACTACTTTTAAGTAACCTATGAGTTCCATTCCTCGTTTTAGTAATTTGTGAGTTTTTTTCTCTCTTTTTTCTCTTGATTGATCTTGATGAGGTTTTCTGAGTTTTATTAATTCTTTTGGAGAAATAACCTTTAGCTTTTTTGCTATGCTCTATTTAATAATGTTACTTATCTTTTTAATGATTTAAAGATTTTATTTATATATATATATTTTTTTATTTTTAGTTTTTTTTTTTATTCTTATGTTAATTCCCATACATTACATCATTAGTTTTAGATGAAGTGTTCCATGATTCATTGTTTGTGCATACACCCAGTGCTCCATGCAGAATGTGCCCTCCTCAATACCCACCACCAGGCTAACCCATCCTCCCACCCCCCTCCCCTCTAGAACCCTGTTTCTTTTTCAGAGTCCATCGTCTCTCATGGTTCGTCTACCCCTCCGATTTCCCCCGCTTCATTCTTCCCCTCCCGCTACCTTCTTCTTCTTCTTTTTTTTTTTCTTAACATATATTGCATTATTTGTTTCAGAGGTACAGATCTGAGATTCAACAGTCTTGCACAATTCACAGCGCTTACCAGAGCACATACCCTCCCCAGTGTCTATCACCCAGTCACCCCATCCTTCCCACCCCACCCCCCACTCCAGCAACCCTCAGTTTGTTTCCTGAGA
>NC_058413.1:13844402-13849720 GCF_002201575.2 Neomonachus schauinslandi | reverse complement strand
TCAGAGGTACAAATCTGAGATTCAACAGTCTTGCACAATTCACAGCGCTTACCAGAGCACATACCCTCCCCAGTGTCTATCACCCAGTCACCCCATCCTTCCCACCCCACCCCCCACTCCAGCAACCCTCAGTTTGTTTCCTGAGATTAAGAATTCCTCATATCAGTGAGATCATATGATACATGTCTTTCTCTGTTTGACTTATTTCACTCAACATAATACCCTCCAGTTCCATCCACGTCGTTGCAAATGGCAAGATCTCATTCCTTTTGATGGCTGCATAATATTCCATTGTATATATATACCACTTCTTCTTTATCCATTCATCTGTTGATGGACATCTTGGCTCTTTCCACAGTTTGGCTATTGTGGACATTGCTGCTATAAACATCGGGGTGCACGTACCCCTTTGGATCCCTACTTTTGTATCTTTGGGGTAAATACCCAGTAGTGCAATTGCTGGATCATATGGTAGCTCTATTTTCAACTTTTTGAGGAACCTCCATACAGTTTTCCAGAGTGGCTGCACCAGCTTGCATTCCCACCAACAGTGTAGGAGGGTTCCCCTTTCTCCGCATCCCCGCCAACATCTGTCATTTCCTGACTTGTTAATTTTAGCCATTCTGACTGGTGTGAGGTGGTATCTCATTGAGGTTTTGATTTGGATTTCCCTGATGCTGAGCGATATTGAGCACTTTTTCATGTGTCTGTTGGCCATGTGGATGTCTTTAAAAATTTTATTTATATTTTGACGGAGAGAGAAAGAGAGAGAGAGCACAAGCATGGGGAGCAGCAGAGAGTGAGGGAAAAGCAGGTTCCCCACTAAGCAAGGAGCCAGACGTGGGGTTCGATCCCAGGACCCTGGGATCATGACCTGAGCTGAAGGCAGACACTTAACTGACTGAGCCACCCAGGCGCCCCAAGAATGATAGTTATGTCAGCCATTTCATTCCTTAGTTTATTATAACATTATCTCTATTTTGTTTGGATTTTACTTTGGTTTAGTTTTCTGGATCTTGATTCCTGAGATGCTTATAACTCATTGATTACTACACATAGTTGTTTTTAATAATAAAAGTGATATCACTACACATTGTACACATTTTTAAAATAACAATAAAAGATAGAGTGTTCATCTTAAGGCCAAAAAATTCAAAACCTTAGACTGAGCGAAAAAATTCTTTTAATGATATAAACTACCCAAGCTCCTGAAAGTTAAAGATACATATTCTCAGTGATATTTATTTACATCTTAAAACAATTTAATTTACTGCATTGTCTTCACACTCTCTGTCCGGATAGCTTTGGTAGTGAATTCTACCCAATATTAGAGAAAAATAATTTCTATTCTACACAAACACAATAATAAAACAGAAGTGAATACATCTAAACTCATTTCATCTGTCCAGCATTTCTTTGATACTTCTAAATTATGCTAGGTTTTCTATACATTCATTAGAATTTTCTATACAGACACTTGTGTCATGGTGAAAATTGTCAGTTCTGCCAAGCTTTTGTTCAGTATGAGAGACTTTCTTATTCATGTGAGTTTAGCTTGGTTGTGCCATATAAGATCAATATGTAACATGAATTGCATAGTTTGTACTGGAACCTACGAAACAGAAATTGGGTTTTTAAAATTCCATTTCCAATAGCATCAAATATACAATATACCTAAAGAAAAATGTGACAAGATAGGAGCAAGACATATGCTAAAAACTTGATAGAAACTATGTTGAGAATGTATGTAGAACTTAATAAATAGAAAGAAGTATTGTGCTCATGGGTCAGATGACTCAATACTCTTTGGATGTGAATTCTCCCCAAATACGTGGTTAGATTCAAGCAATCTCATATAAAATATGAATGGGTATGTGTTCATTATTTTCCAACGTGATCTAAAATGTATAGAGCAATGTAAAGAAACTTAATTAGGTCACACAACTTTAAAAAGAACAAAGCTGGAGAACTTACATTACTTCAGTTCTAGGTATATTATAAGGTTGCTGTATTCAAAACAGTGTGTTATTCTCATGAAGCTAGACAAGCAGATCAATGGGGCAGACTAGAGAGTCCAGAAACAGACCTGCATGCATTGGTCAACTAATTCTCAACAGGGGTCTGTAGGCAATTTAGTGGAAAAAACCCAGTCTCCACAACGAATGGCAGTAGAAGTGTTAGACATTCATATGTGCCCACAGCAACAACACCACAGAAATCCGTGCATCACAGCTTGTACAAACTCAATTCCAAACGGAACGTAGACCAATACATAAAAGGGAGATGCATAATACATTTAGAATAAAACACAAGGCAAGATCTTTGTGACCTTGAATTAGAAAAATAATTTTTAAATATAATATCAATGGTGTGGTCCATATACAAAAAGATAAAATGCACTTCAACAAAATTAAAACTTTTTCAGCAGAACAAGTTTAGGATGAGGGGCAAATTCAAGACTCGGGGATGTTGATGGAACACTTTATATGTCTCTAAGGGGAGTTCTGGGGTGTGTCTGTCAGGGGAGGATATGGAAGATCTGACCGGCCGTCTTCTCTGTGGACTGATACAAGCTAGCTGGAGTAAAGCTTGGTCAACATTGGGCACAGTGTTGAAATGGACAAGCTGTAAAATCATCAAGCTTTGATACCCTCAAAGGGCTGCTGAAGGGCTATGTAGGGAAGGAAAGCTTTTCACTTTTTCCTTTCTCTGTTCTTTGGCTGGTCTAACAATTAAATTGACATAAGACAGATTAACAGGAGAAAAACAAACATTAATTTCACATATATGGGAACCCCAAAGAAATGAAATTCCCTGATAGTCAGGCAACTGAGGTTTATATGCTGTCCTGAGCTAAGGAGAAGGGGGTAGGGATTCAATGGGCACAGAGGGGAATTTGAACAAGCAAGCCCTGCAGAGTCTCCCACAGTTTACCATGCCTACCCCACACTATTTGTAGTTATCTCTGGTGGCACCTCTCTTCCTGGACAAGGCCCTCTGTCTAAATTCTTTTAGGCAGTTAGTGGGGAAGAAAAAACACTCCTCTTGAATCCTTTGGGCCTCATTGTTTTCAGCTCAGAACAATCCACATGTCAAAGTGGCACACTGGGGCAGCCTGCCCTGAACCCCATCAGTTAGAATCCTTCATTTACTCAGGGTTTCTAAACTTTCAGAGCCTGGAAGTAAGCATTAAATTTAGAATATCCATTTTCTTCTTTAATGGCTATTTGAACCAGTTATTTAGACTTTAGTAAATTCTGTGTTCTTTTTGCATCATAGTGGTAATAATACTTATGTCAAAATACGCACAGTTGTGTTAAATAATTTAATGAATTTTTTTAAGATTGTACTTATTTATTTGAGAGAGAGGGAGAGAGAAGGGGTGGGGTGGAGGAGAAGAGGGAGAAGCAGACTCCATGATGATGTGGGGCTCAATCCCAGGACCTCAAGATCATCCCAGGACCTCGAGAACTGAGAGCCGAAGTTACACATTTAAGTGACTGAGCCACTCAGGTGCCCCTTTCTCTGAATTTTTTTTTTTTAATCTTTTTTACTTCTCCTACCTTCCAAGTTCATGGGGAAAGAAATGTTTATTGTTCTATCATTCCTTTCCTTTGTCTCCTACCCCCCAACCACTGATTCCAACAATGTTAGTCCCGAACCACGAAGAGTTTTGCACCCCTTCTCATATTACAGGTCATTGATTGTATTGATTTATCTACTCTATAAACATAAGATCTTGATAATGGATCATACTTGGACTATAAATGCTTGTGTGTGGTTCTTTTTGTTCTATCTCATCTTAAATTTTCCTGAAAGCTAACCAAATACTATTATTACACGCTACATTGGTTTCCCTTTAATTCTTCAGAAAGCTGGATGAATACAGGACAGTCAAAATTTCCTGAACTGCTCTGAATATGGCCTTTTTGGGTCTCCAGAGGAATAGTGCCTGAACAAGCTAATGCAAAGGTGGAAAGCAACACCCAGGGCAACCAGGGACATCACTCTGGACAGTGGTTTAGCAGCATTTGGTCAGAATCTGTTTAGAAATGCCTTTGGGAATGTAACTACTTACAGCTTTCAAAGAATTATTAATTTCTGTGTTGTCACTTAAGTTTATACTCTGTTGGTCCCAAATTTTCTTCAGGAATAGGCATAAAATTGATGATTTCCTGGACCTAAATAATTTTGTTAGGTTTTGCAGGAATTAAGAAATACTATTATTTTGGGGGCGCCTGGGTGGCTCAGTCGTTAGGCGTCTGCCTTCGGCTCGGGTCATGATCCCAGGGTCCTGGGATCGAGTCCCACATCGGGCTCCCTGCTCGGCAGGAAGCCTGCTTCTCGCTCTCCCACTCCGCCTGCTTGTGTTCCTGCTCTCGCTATCTCTCTCTCTGTCAAATAAATAAATAAAATCTTGAAAAAAAAAAAAGAAATACTATTATTTTTTTAGTGAGCTAGCCTTGAGATCTTTTTTTTTTTTTTTTTTTTTTAGCCTTGAGATCTTAAATCAGCATTTGAAATTCCTAGCCTACTTTCCTGGGGCATAACAACGCCTTTCTTCATCACTGATAGGTTTAGTAAATATTTGAAGTCCACTTCCCTTGTAAACCTGTAGAAGGTGTAAGTCACATTGAGATTTCCAAAATATTTGTGGAGAATTAATGTGGATGTGTTTGAATTACTGATTTATAATTCTCTTCATTTTATTCCAGATTTTGATGCTGGGGATGATTTGGCACAGTGAGTATCTGGGGGATGGAATTCTATCTGATGTAGCCTAAAACTAACCTGGCAGCCACTCGATTCTTACAGTTAGTGGACTATCCTTGTCACCTTCATTTGGGACAGGACCGCCAACGAAGAGCTTGACTAATTATATGCTCTTAGTCTATATAATTTCATTCTAAAGACTCTAACGACTTTTGCAATATTTGGTAATTCAATTATATAAAAATGCTTTAGCATATGTTTGTTTTAATTGTGTATTATTTGTAAGCAAGATTCCAGTTAATAACATTGAAATTAAAACATTCTAATTGGCAGTGAATTTCATTGTGTCCTATTCTTATACTTATGTACAACCCTTCATATTGCTGTTAAGAAATAGCCCTGTTTATGCTTGAATATTTACAAAATGAAGAATTTCCTATATTTCAAATATATTTCCTATATTCCTTGCCATCTTAGAATAGACTAATTTCACCTGAGTGAACCAAGTTAAGTTCACAGCATGCTATTCTGTTAACACTAAGGGAGATATGAATGTGAGATGGGAGCTTTAATTTTTTTATATATTTGAGAGAGAGAGAGATAAA
>NC_058413.1:13744600-13844392 GCF_002201575.2 Neomonachus schauinslandi | reverse complement strand
TAAGGGCAGCAGCTTAACTGACTGAACCACCCAGGCACCCATGATGGAAGCTTTAATTTAAACATAAGAGCCTCTATTCCTATATTGATAGTTTAACCAAAAGTGCACTCAGAATTTTTATTTAGTATTACCAAAGAAATAAAGCAATCATTTAACTATATTTTTATAGTGCAAAAAAATCAGGCTAAGGGTTAGTGTTAAGCATTCCCTAAGAGGACCAATCTGCCATCCAACTAACCTAAATGTTTTCCTCAACAAATTGTTGAAATTGAAGTTTACCTGATCAGTTAGAAATCCATGTTATGAATATATATATTTTTATTTTTCCACTGGCCTTGGTTACGTGTGGGTACATGACACTTTCTGTGGTTCTAAACTAATCCATTTTGAACCACACGTGTCTCTGGCTATTTCATATTACCTCATGTATTCCTCATTAAAATTCTGAATTTTGTAATGATCTCTTAATTGTAAAAAGAGTAAGATGAAATTTAAAGAGATGAAGCAATTCGCTCAAGGATTGCACTGGTCAGTTTCTTTAAGACACCTCAATGTTTCTCCCTCTTCCTGTGTTGCTACTGTTCTAACCACTTGTTCAGTGGTTGCCTGATGTTCTTTATGCATCAACTGTTACTTCAGGTTTTACCTAAGAGGAGTCCATAATATCTCTCCACCAAAATGTTTTCATGACAATAATTCTCCTCTCTTTTTCCCTTTTACATCTGCTTTCTGCAGCGATCATGTATAATGGTCCCTCAGGCTACAGGGTGAGATAGGTATGTAGCACTATTGTGGATTCACTGCCAATCATGCTCTAGAAACAAGGAAGAATCCTGATTTAAGCAATTTACATGTTGGTAAAACTGAAGGAAAATTATTTAAAATGATTTAGAATGATAAATCCCTATAACATTTATGTTAAATAGTCCATATTATCTTTATTTCCATAAATACTCAGAAAGACAGACTGGGTGTCTGTTCACCCATCATCTTGCATATTCTTTTTTACTCAGATATGGGTTCAGAATAGTCATTTCATGCTTTTCTGATGACACCCATCATCATCCCATTCAGCTCTCTTCCATGAAATTAGTCCCAATTGAGGGGGAATCAGGATTTCTTTTTTTCAGGCATTCACAATGTATTACTTCCTGATCTTGAGAAATGCTTAGATTCTCTTGAACTGAGTTTCTTCTTTTTAAAATCAGAGATTTCAGGCACCTGGGTGGCTCAGTTGTTAAGCTTCTGCCTTCAGCTCAGGTCATGATCCCAGGGTCCTGGGATGGAGTTCCACGTCCGGCTCCCTGCTTGGCGGGAAGCCTGCTTCTCCCTCTCCCACTCCCCCTGCTTGTGTTCCCTCTCTCACTGTGTCAAATAAATAAATAAAATCTTTTAAAAAAATTAAAAAAAAAATAAAATCAGAGATTTGGATTAGTCAAGTAAATTCTGCCTTTAAATTGTTTGCAGTCTTCTCGTATAATGACTCTTTTTAAACCAAATTGTTTTAGGTAAATAACTGTATCTGAAAAATTAACATTATTTCCACCTCATTAACAAAGAATCAGCATCACTTGCAATGAATTGAAAATAGGTCAATGAACTCTACCTCCCTAAAACCTTTCAACTAAAGAGTAGTCAAGGTTAACTGCTGAATACTCTGTAACTCATCATTATTTTCAAAAAAAAGTAGAACACACTAAAAATTACTCCTTTGTGAAGTTAGAATTTAGAATAATAATTTAAAGCAGAATTGCTCTCCTACAGTATGGACCATTTTCTAAAAGCCTCTTTGTTAACTCTCTCTCTATATATATATACAATATAATATATAACAATATAATATAACATAATATATATAAAGAGGGATAGTATATATATAAAATAGAGAGAGAAATTTACTACATATATGTGTATAGATGTATGTATCTATATATAATACTCTCTAGGACTATAAACACATAGATATTAATTTTGAGATTCACTACTGTTGATGGTTTCTATACAACTTTGCTACAAAAGCTTTCTGGGTTTTTTAAAAATAGACACCTGGAGGCCTATATATGACTGTCCCAGCAGATCCAGAGAAATATAGAAAGTGCACTAGCTGTTCAAACCCACTGGGGACAGATACTCCTCATCAATGTGGAAGATAATTCCTCAAAGTGAATTCTCTCTATTCTTAGCTCATTTTGTACTGATTAAATAATATCTTAAAATTACATATAAGATACAAAAGATGCAAATACATGAATGTTTCATTTATTTTGTGTCAACAAATATCACTGAGTGCTACCTGACCATTAAGTTTGACTAACGTTATCTTCTGTATCATCCCCTTTTACTGATTTTAGTTCCTTAGATTGCATATAAAATGCGAAATTTTTGGCAAGAGCCATGATATATGCATGATTTGAACATATTTGGGCCAATTAATGATTTTATCTGTCCTTTAATGATTGTCATCACAAACTTCAATGACAGTATTTACATTTTTAAAATTCTCTTTAACACATGAATTGTAAATAGGAGAAATGAATGAAATTGCTAATTATTTTCCACAATTTCAGTCATGAATAGACATTCTTTATTTTGCTGTATAATTTTCCCCATTCTTTGCTTTTTAAAATAACAGTGATTCCATTGGTTTAGTATGACCAATTGGCAATGTTTGATCACATAGCAGAAAAAGAATGTGCTTTATACATATTAACCTTTAGCAGTTCAGGCTGGTACATTTGCATTTCCTGAGGTTTCAGTCCCAGATAATTCATGGAATTTGATCAGAAAATGGTGAAAATAGCAAAGTTGACCTCATGCATTAGGTACACATTTAAGATATATGCAACACAACATTTTTTGACTTGGGACAATTTTTATAAATCTTCTTTCTTATCTAAATAATATAATTAATAATAATGAATAGTCTTTAATTTTCAAAACAAATCATTTAAATATTTAAAAATCATTATCAGTAAAATCGAGTAACATACATAATCATTTCCATTATTCCCTTAAAGAATTATTACACAATACTTTTACAGAATCAAAGATAATAGAACAAGATAAAACAGCGTAATTTAAGAAATTAAGAATAATTATATTAATACAATATTCATGTCAATCTACTCTTAGTAAAGTTATATCATTGTGTTCATACTGTTACATTTTCACCAAATTTCTGTTTATTTCCTTCAGATACGTAACTCATTTGTGTGTAACATACAGCAAACTCAAGTATATGGAGAGGCAGAGAAACATCTCAGAATTCATACTTCTAGGACTTTCATATGACCATAACATACAAATATTTTGCTTTGTGCTCTTCTTATTCTCTTATGTTGCCCTGTTGGCAGGAAAACTGATCCTTGTCTCCATTCGATGCAGCCCTCTTTTTCACCAACCCATGTACTACTTCCTCAGCCACTTATCCACTATGGACATCTGCTATACCTCTAGCATTACATACAAATTAATTGGTGACCTACTAGGGGGGGACAAAAACCATCTCCTATGGTAACTGCATGTTACAAGTCTTTGCCATGCACTTCTTTGGAGACATTGAGATCTTCATTCTTACCGCCATGGCCTTTGATCGTTATGCTGCCATCTGCAAACCTCTCCACTACATGCTTATCTTGAGGACAAGGTGCAATCTCCTGGTCTTAGCTGCTTGGGTTGTGGGGTCTCCATTCTTTTCCTCAATTATTGATGACAATCCAATTGCCATTTTGTGGTCCTAATAAAATTGATCACTACTTTTGTGATATCTTCCCTTTGCTGAAAGTTGCCTGCACTGATACGTACATCACTGGGGTCCTTGTGGTTGCCAATTCAGGTATGGTCGCCTTAGTTACCTTTGTTGTCTTGTTTGTTTCTTATGTCATTATATTGTTTAGTCTAAGACATCACTCAGCTGAGGGAAGACACAAAGCCCTCTCCACCTGTGGGTCTCATATCACTGTGGTCATCTTATTTTTTGGTCCTTCAATCTTTGCCTACCTTCGACCTCCAGCCCCTTTCCCTCAGGACAAAGTATTTGCTCTATTTTATACCATCATTGCTCCTATGTTCAATCCCTTAATCTATCTCTGAGAAATACAGAGATAAAAAATGCCATGAGGAAAGTTTGGTGTCAAACATTATTTTCAAAGGAAGCATGCAATTAATTTGAGGAAACATATAGCTAAGCAACTTTATAAAAAAATGGGCTTGATGTGACTAAATGAGCTAAGAAATATTTGATAGTCTTTATATTCTACTGCTATCATGAACAGAATGCATGAAAGAAAGAGGAATTAGAAAGGAATTTAAAGGAATAGCTAAATGAATCCTAATTCCCACATACCAGGATTAATTAAAAACTTAATTTTGTGGAGTATTAAGGAGGTGTGGTTATGGTTACCTGCAGAAAAAACTGTCTGGGTCAAAGCAAACAAGGCAACACTATTCCGTCAGTGAATTTTAAAGGCAAAATAATTTTAATGATAATTCTATTAAAAATCCTAGGCTTATATGCCAGTCATCATAGTGATATACATTCTGCACTAGTGACATAGTTGAAATCTAAACTAAAATAATGACTTTAAATCATCACGAGTACCTTTATGATAAAACATTCATTTATACTTCCTTTAGTGGCATTCAGAAATCAGCTGTGCAACAAAGAAATCAGTATAGTAGAACTTGTTTTAAAGTGACTCCTAGCGATCAATTCTCCTGAATTCATATTAAAAATAATAGTAATACCTAATTAAGACAGAGCAAGAGTCAATAATTGAGGATGCTAAAAACATAATTATTTGTTATTAACCAGAATATAAAACGTTTCCCATAAAACCTAAGGGACTGAATAATAAAATGTAAATGTTGACAAACCCCTACCTGCCTTCAATTGATAAGTAAGTGCAAAGTTATTGGATTCAGAATTGAAAACTTTGTCTGGTATAAGAAGAAAAAAAAAAACTAGCAAAAGACAGATTAAGACATGGTCTACCAACAAAAGCAAACTAAAGTACATTTTGCAAGCACATATTGGCTGCATATAGATGGTTATAGCTGTTTTATTTATAATTGCCAAACCTCTGAAGCAACCAAGATGTCCCTCCACAGATGAATAGATAAATAAATTGTGATTTATCTGGATAATGGACTATTATTCAGCGCTAAAAAGAAATGAGCTATCAAGCAACAAGATGATATACAGGAAATTTAAATGTATATTACTAAGTGAAAGAAGCCAATCTGAAAAGGCTACATATTATGTGATTGGAACTATATGAATCCTGGAAAAGGCAAAACAATGGAGACATGTCAATGTCTGTGTTTGCCAAAGGTTAGTGTGGAGGGTAGAATGAATAGGCGGAACACAGGATTTTTAGAGCAGGAAGCACATCTGTATGTTACTAAGGTTGTGGATGCATGCCCTTATACATGTCAAAACCCGTAAAATGTACTACATCAAGTGTGAAGCCTGAATGAAAAGTATATTTGGGAAGATAATGATGTGTGAGTGTAGGTTCCTTTGATGGTAACAGATGTTATCACTCTGTTGGGAGAGGTTATCTGTGTGTGGGGACAGGGATTATATGGAAAATATTTGTACTTATTGCTCAGTTTTACTATGAACTAAAACTTCCTTAAAAATAAAGTTTATTAATTAAAAATATACACTATGTCATGGTAGATATATCAAAATTTGTAAGTGGAATAAAGAAGAGACATCTGAAAAAGATTTTCTACAAAGTTTAAGAAAGACCTTTTTTGCATGCTTCATAGAATTTAAAGTTCCCTTAAAAAACACAGCAAGTATCATTATAGAGAAGATGCTAGATAACAGGATTTTATTAAAAGGAAGATGGTAAAAATACGGAAAGCATTTTCGAATATCTAAGTAAAATGCAAGAGTTACAATCAGTCTGGAGGCACCATAAAAATCCGTAGAAAGAGCAGAAAAAAGTAATGAGGAAGGTGAAATTAACCAGAGCTGTTAGAGCAGAGAGGAAGTGGACAGATTGTCTCAGTGGTTATCTACAAAGAAACAAAACTGTTGCCAGATTAAAACTTTTCTCCTAGGCATGTTCTATACTGTTTAATTACTCAGCTGGAACAAAGAAAGCTGTCTCTAAAAATGAAATAGAAGTTCAGATAATTAAACAGCAGATTCATTGTAAAGGCCTCTTCTATATAAGGGTTATTAATTTTTTTCATTATCATGCTTTCTTAATAATATGAATTTCTCCTTTAGAACATTAGTGATAAAAATTATTATTTGCAAACAATACTGACCTAGGGTTAATGACGTTTTCTGCTGCAAATCTAGACACCCATTCCAAGTTAAGGAGACTTTAGAATTCTATCAAACCAACAACTTTCACAGAAATCACTTTGGGCTTATTACTGTGGCTTTCATGTTAAATAAGTCGAGAGCATTGTCTTTTTTTTTAAATTGATATATAAATGATGTATAACATTATATTAGTTTCTTGTATACAACATAATGTATTGCAAAATAGTCACTGCAGTAAGTCTAGCTAACATCCATCACCACACATACTTGCAAATTATTTTCCTGTGACAAGAACTTTTTAGATGCCAGTCATTTTTATTACACAATTATTTGCAAAAATTATATCCACATCTGTGTTTATTGATGTGAAAATGTTGACAAAGTTTGCATGTTATAAAAAAGAAAACATAAACAGAAAAGAAAAAAGCATATAAACTTAAAAGTATTAAATGTAGCAAATTCCTTCAGCTGCAAATTCTTCATGAGGTGTAACAGAATTCAAATTCATCATTCTTGCAGTGTTAGAATATCTCAGTTTTTAAGAAGTTACACACAGATAATATAATATTTTATATTCACTAATGAGATTAGCATAGCATACCAGCATAAACTGTAAAGGATTTCAGGGCATCAGTATGTGGCTTATATAATAAATTTGTATAAAAATTCAAATAAAATATTTTAAAGAAATGTAATGGCAGAATGGCACATTCTCATGAATATGTTTTTTAAATAGATTTTATTTTTTAAAACAGATTTGGTTTGCAGAAACATTACACAAAAACTACAGTGATTTCCCAAATACATGCTCTGCCCCTCACAATTTCTGTTTTCTGACATCTTGCAGTGGGGTGTTACATTTGTTACCACTGCTGAACTAATATTGGTACAGTATTCCTGAAGTCAATAGCTTACATTAGGATTTACTCTTGGTGTTGTCAAGTTTTAGGGATTTTGACATATGCATTATGTCCTATATCCACCATTACAGTATCATACAGAATAATTTCCCTTCCCAAAAATGTCCCATGCTCCACCTATTCACCCCTTCTCCTTTATCCCTGAGTCTCTGCCAACCAGTGATTTTTTTTTTTTTACTACGACCAGTTTTTCCTTATCAAGGAAGGGAATTCATAATCCATGTCTCTGATGTAAATATTTCTGTTTCAAAACCTAAATATCAGCTTTTGGGGTATCTCATTTATTGTTTTAGTAATTAATATTTTAAAATTCACTGCTATCTACTGCTTACACTCTCTACTTCTGCCACATAAATATATCATCTTTAATTTGGGTCATCTATGTTATAATTATAATAATTAATATTATATACAAATCACTATAATTGGTATGATTCAAAAGAAACCTAACACCCCCGAAATTAGAAGGGATTAAGATAGGAGCATAAAGTAGATTTTACCAAAAGAATACTAATAGGCATATAAACCCAACCATTAAAGCCTTCTTAATATCAAAGAACAACCTCAGAAACATGAATTTTCTCACCAAGTTCTGTTACTGTTCTAGAAGGATGTAGGTAAACATGTAAGATTTCAGAATATAGGGACGCCTGGGCGTCTCAGTCAGTTGAGTGTCTGACTCTTGATTTCAGGTCAAGTCATGATCTCAGGGTTATGGGATCCCCATCTCGGGCTCCATGATCAGTGGGAGTCTGCTTGAGATTATCCCTCTGCCCCTCCCCCCACTCATGTGATCTCTGTCTTTCTCTGTCTCTAGGGAATAAATAAATAAATCTTTAAAAAAAGGGGATTTCAGAATATAACCCCAAGAATTGTTGGGGTGATTATTAGATTACATATTGTCCTTTACAACATGAAGCTCCTATAATTATTTGAATCTGATACTTTCTATCAAGTCAGGAAGAACAACTAAACTGAAGGTTCATGGTCAGCTATGATGACACGGAAGTGCCTAATAAAGGAAACTGAAAGAGGGAAAGCCTGCAGTCTGTGGATGCAAACATTCAGGGCGGTACACTGTACAGCAGAGGACACCAGGAGTCCACATGAAGAGGGACAGGGCAAGCACCAGGTCAAAACCACCAGTGACTGGGCAGGCAAGACAGGCAGAGACAATGGTGAGTAAGGATACAGACCTCATGTACCTGTTTGTACCTTATGCTGTCTATTCCTCTACATAAAGGTGACTTCACACCAACCAGTGTGTGTGTTCATATTGCTCACTTTCCTGAAGGAAATAGTGCTCATGTCCAAAGACAGGATTCTATTAGCTCCACATTAAGAAGATTATATTCTTTAGGGACTTCTAGGTTCCTAAACCTATGAACCCTAAACTATGAAGAATGATTTGAAACTTCCTTTCATCTTTAGTCATCTGAAATCCACTTCTTGCTCCATAATTTCAGTTCTGCATTCCTCGGAGTGTCAATCAGAGGGTTGAACAAAGGTGTTCCAAGTGTATAAAACACAGCTATCGTCTTATCCAGGGGGAAGGTGGTTCCAGGATGTGTGTATATAAGTATTCAAGGCCCAAAGAACAAGAAGATCACGATATAGAAGAGGGCTTTTCTCCTCCCTTTAGCGCTGTGGTGGTTAGTGAATGCAAGATGGTAACGTAAGAGCACATCAGCAGGACAGAACTCAGTGGGCAAATGGCCCCACTTTTGGACACCAGGAGTAGGTTGATCACATAGGTGTCTGCTCAGGCAAGTTTCAGCGAGGGCTGCGAGTCACAAAACTAGTGATCGATCATATTGGGACCACAGAAGGCTAAATTCAAGGCCAGAAACATGTGAGCTAAAGAATGCGCACAGGACCCCACCCACACCATAGCCACCAGCACCTCACAGACCTGTCGACTCATGATGGTTGTGTAGTGCAGGGGCTTACAGATGGCCACATAGCAGTCAGCAGCCATGAGGATAAGGATGAAGAACCCCAGGCAGCCAAAGAAATGGGATGAAGAGCCTTGTCTCATGCACTCACTGAAAGAGATAGGGTCTTCTTCAAAAGTGCATCCACAATCATTCTAGGGGCTACGGAAGTACAGAAACAGGTGTCAGGTTAGGATAGGTGGAAAAGGAAGAAGGACATTGGACTCCCTTGCTGCCGACTGTTCTTGATAGTAGCAATCATCAGAAAGTTACTCAACAACATCCCCAAATACAAGCGCAAGAAAGTGACAAACACTGTTTTCTTCCCAACAGGATCCTGGATCAACCCCAGCAGAAAAATGTATTCATGTTATTCAGCTTCATGATCATGAATGAAGAGAAGGGAAAGTGTGAAAAGATTTATCTGCAAAAAAATAAAAGAATTGATTTACAGTGTGCTGTGTGATGTTATGGAATATTTTAAGCAAATTAATTCATGGTACTATGTGATATTCTGGTATATTTTAAGCAAAAATAAATATTTCTCATCATATACATTCTGTGTTTTTTTTTTCATGTTACTGCAGAATATTTTGTTCTCAATTTTTAATGACCACTTCATTGATGCTGTGAGTCCTGAAGTATGTTATTAATATGATAGTTTCCTTCAACACTCTTCAAATATACCTCTCTCTAGATTTGACATGATTCTGATTAATTTTGCCAATTCAATGATTATAAAATTAAGATATGTGGCTCCATTCTATTATTTTCCTCAGCTTTTTATATTTAATAAATATTGGAGTCCTGTTTTGTATCATATGTCACTCAGCCTTTATGATATATTTGACTGCTCATGAAGGCTCAGGAATATTAATGCAACCTCACATGCCACTCTGAACCCTATAAAGAATGTCTTTTTTACACATATATATTTATATATCAATATTTGTCACACATATTTTTATAAATGTATGTTATTTGTAAATACATAATCTCCTTCTCTGCATACTCTTTCAGATATAGCAGCTTTAAAGGAGGAACAGGAAATACAGTCTTTCAATAATAATATGCTTCAAACTTCAAACACATTTGTGATATTAAGACTTGATAAGTAAGAATGAACAGAAATGAATGTTCTTTCATGTTTAATAATATCTCACATATCCCTGTTTCTAGTTTGCTTTCTCTAATTTGTGAAAAGCAGTCCTTAGAGCACTCAGAGCTTCTACAGATATATTTGTAAGTGAAAAGGGAGAGATAAACTTCATAGTTCATATTTTCACAAATCAACCTTTTAGCTTAAGCATTTTAGATCTTGGGTGACTGCCTATGGGTGTCACCTGGCAGTTGGTGTAGGACAAGATCGTGGTTGTAGTCCCCTAAACCCCACATTAATGGAACAAGACAGAGAAGCAGAAATGGGAGGGAGATGTGCTTTTTAAAAAGAACATAGTTTATAGTCAGTAACTGACTTCTCCCTTCAATTCTTTTCAGTTCTAAAAGAGAGGAAGGCAAACCGTAAGAGACTCTTAACTACAGAGAATAAACTGAGGGTTGCTGGAGGGGAGGTGGGCAGGGGATGGACTAAATAGGTGATGGGTATAAGGAGAGCACTTGTTGTGATGAACACTGGGTGTTGTACGTAAGTGATGAATCACTGAAGTCTACCCCTGAAAGCAATATTATACTATGTGTTAACTAACTAGAATTTAAATCAAAACTTGAAACAAACAAAAATTCAAATTCTGTCCTACCTTAAAGAATGCACATTTGTAAAAAAAAAAAAAAAAAAAAGAATGCACATTTGTTAAAACTAATGGAAAATTATTTCAAAAGGATTTGGAATCAAGAATGCTGGGCTATATACTTATATTAACTGCAAAGTGTATCTCCTCAAGTATTCTTAAAGACAGACTGGGTGATTGGTAGTCAGTCACCTTGCATACTTGTTCTGTTGGGATGAGGATTCAAAGTGTTACCTCTCCCTGCTGGTCTCCAGGACACCCCATTTTGTTCTTCTCTCAAACATGGGATGCAGCCCTAGACTGCGTAGGAATCAGCATATCTGTCCTCCAATATCCACAGGGCATTACTTTTTGATGACAAGGAATTATTTAGATTGTCTTGATCTGTGTCTCATTTATTGAAAATTAAGGGTTTAGATATATCCCATGATATTGCATTTAAGTTGTTCACCAACCTGCTTATTTAAGAGTTACCTTAAATTAATTGGTTTTGGGTAAATAAACCTATGTATAAAGTAAACAAAGAAACAGCATTGGATGTAATAAGGTAAGGAGAAGACTGATCAATGACCCCCAAATTTATTCACCTCTATTTAAGTACTGTTCACTGTTGAACACTAGGAGCCTGATAATAATTTTTGCTTTGTTAACAATAAGGAGTAGGAGGCCTTATAGCAATTCAAGTCATAGTATGAACAAGTTGAGTTTCTTTTTTCCTTGATGAAATTAGAGTTTTATAATAATTTAGAGTAGAATTGGTTTCTCGGAGTATGGGCCATTTTTAAATGCTGTACAAATGACCTATTCACCAGGTAAAATGATGTTAAAGGCATCAGTTTTGAAATTGTGAATCCTGGGATTTGATGGCTTCTAATAAACTTTGCTCTAAAAGGCTTCTGCTTTTTAAAGTCATCTGGAGTGATGCCTGGGTGGCTCAATCGTTAAGCGTCTGCCTTCAGCTCAGGTCATGATCCCAGAGTCCTGGGATCAAGCCCTGCATCGGGCTCCCTGTTCTGCGGGAGGCTTGCTTCTCCCTCTCCCACTCTCCCTGCCTGTGTTCCCTCTCTCTCTGTGTCTCTCTCTATCAAATAAATAAAATCTTTTTTTTTTTTTTTCTAAAGTCATCTGGAACTACATTTCAGCTAAGGTTGAAAATGTTTGCATTCACACTGGGTATCAATTTGTCCACTGGATATAACTGTTCCCAGAGTGCATTCTCTCTATTCTATACTCTATTTCCTAATGTGTCAAGATGGTACAAAACATACAAATTTGTGACTTTTTCATCCATTCATTAATGTAACAAATAGTCACTGGGTGCTGACAACAAAACTCTCTTAAAGCTATAATCTTGTATCATCTTCTTTTATTGACTTTTATTGTCCAGATTGTATATAAAACATGAAATTTCTAGAAAAAGCCATAACATGATCAACTCAAATATGCTTGGGCAATTCTATATTTTGACCCTAAACACATATTTAAAAATGTGCAAAAGATTTTGCTTTTTTTTAAACTTTTGTAAATTAAACTCGTGTTACCTAAATAATATAACTAGAAGTTATATTTGGTTGCTTTAAGATAATCTAACATTTTTAAATAATCATTTGTCTTATTGATAGTAAAGTTGAAAAAGTATATTATTATATCCATTTCACATTAGATTTCAAACTGATTTGTAAAATATAATACATAATAAAAAGGAAAGTTAATTCTACATAACAGGAATAATTCATGTTAATATTCAATAATGCCCGGGGCGCCTGGGTGGCTCAGTCGTTATGTGTCTGCCTTCGGCTCAGGTCATGATCTCAGGGTCTTGGGATTGAGCCCCACATCTTGCTCCCTGCTCGGTGGGAAGCCTGCTTCTCCTTCTTCCATTGCCCCTGCTTGTGTTCCCTCTCTTGCTGTCTCTCTCTGTCAAATAAATAAAAAAATCTTAAAAAAAAAATTCAATAATGCCCAACCATTTTTTGGCAAATTTTATTTTATTATCATGTTGCTAATTTTTTACACAAATTAATGTTTTCTTTCTTTTCAGATATTTGCAAACAAAATATATGGAGAAACAGAAGAATGTCTCAGAATTCATCCTTTTGGGATTGTCTTACAATTATGATATACAAATATTTTGTCCCATTCTCTTCTTACTCTGTTATGTTGCCCTGTTGGTAGGAAAACTTATCTCCATTCTTTTTTTTTTTATGTTATATTAGTCACCATACAGTACTTCATTAGTTTTTGATGTAATGTTCCATGATTCATTGTTTGCATATAACCTCCAGTGCTTATTGCAATCCATGCAGCCCTCTTTTTTTACCAACTGATGTACTATTTCTTCAGTCACTTATCCTTTATGGACATATGCTACACCTCTTGTATGACACCCAAACTGATCAGGGACCTGCTAGTGAGAAGAAAAGCCATCTCCTATGGTAATTGCATGTGACGGATCCTTACCATACACTTCTCTAGAAGCACTGAGGTCTCTAACCTTACCATCCTGGCCTTTGATCCCCACGTTGCCATCTACAAACTTCACTGTGTACTTACCACAAATAGGACAAGGTGCATTCTCCTATCTTAGCTGCGTGGGCTGGTGGGGCTGTCCACTCCTTAACTCAGTTTCCTATGGCAATCCAGTTGCCCTTTTTTGGTCCTAACAAAGTCGATCACTACTTTTATGGTATTTTCCCTTTGCTGAAAGTTGCTGGTACTGATACCCACTTCACTGGTGTCCTTGTAGTTGCTAATTCAAGATTCAAAATGTCCTTAGTGACATTTGTGGTTGCATTTTTTTCCTATGTCATTATTCACCTTAAGAAATCCCTTGGCTGAAGGAAGACACAAAGCCTTCTCTACCTGTGGTTCTCATATCGCTGTGATGGTTTTATTATTTGGGTCTTCAATCTTTGCCTACCTTCCACCTCCGACCACTTTCCCTGTGGATAAGGTATTTACTCTATTTTACACCATTGCTCCTATGTTCAATCCCTTAGTCTATACTCTGAGAAATTCAGAGGTGAAAAATGCTATGAGAAAAAATTGGTGTCAAACGTCATAGCTAAACATCTTTACTTAAAAAGGAGGATCAGTTAGATGTGGATGAGGGAGATAGGAAAGTATCTCGCAGAGTAACTGTTCCATTGGTATCATTTATGGATGACAGAAATAGGATTTATGGATTACGAGTACCGGCTGGTCAAAGACAAATTCTACCATACAAAAATGGATTTGGAAATGTAGTTAATTTTGTGGGATTTTGAGATGGTGTGAGCAGAGTTATATGCATAAAAAGCATTGGGGCTATAGCATTTAAAGCACTTCTGTCTGATGTAAATTGAAAATTTTGACTAACTAGAATTTAAATAAGAACTTGAAATTAAAAAAATGAAAAAAAAAGAAAATTTTGAATAATTTTATCATACAGAACTTCTATAAGGGTAGTATAGTTCCTATTTTCCCCATTGTTAATATCTTACATTGCCATTATGCATTTTTCAATATCCAGAAACCAACTTTGATCCATTACTGTTAACTAAACCATAGACTAGATTTTGATTTCATCTAGTTTTTTTTTTTCCTCTAACTTTACTGAGATAGAACTGACCTACAACATTGTGTCAGTTTAAAGTACACAATGCAATTACTTGATCCATGTATACATTGTGAAATGATTACCATAGGGCATCTGGGTGGCTCAGTCAGTTAAGCATCTGCATTCAGCTCAGGTCATGATCCCACAAGTCTCACATCTGGGTCCCCGCTCAGCAGGGAGTCTGCTTTTCCCTCTCCCTCTGCCCTCCGGCCTCTGCTTGTGCTCTGCCTCTTGTTTTCTCTCTCTCAAATAAATAAATAAAATCTTAAAAAAAAAAAGAAATGATTACTATAATAAAGTCAGGTGATCCATCCATCAACTTCACATGATTATATTTTTTGGGTGGGGGAGGGTGACACATCGAAGATCTACTTCCTTAGCAACTTTAAATATATAATACCATATTGTTAACTATAGCCACCATGCTGTACATTAGATCCTCAGAATCTATTCATCTTTTACCTAGATCTTTTTCCCTGTGGATAAGGTATTTACTCTATTTTACACCTTTTTCAAAAGGGAGAGCATGCCTACTGGAGGGAAGCCTTTGGTTATACCTAGATGTTTGTACCCCTTGGCCAATATCTCTATTTCCCTACCCCCACTGTTCTCCTCTCTGTTTCTGTGAGTTCAACTTTTTTAGATTCCACATATAAGTGTGATCATACAATATTTGTCTTTCTCTGTCTGACTTATTTCACTTAGCAAAATGTCCTCAAGGTCCATCCATGTTGTCACAAATGGCAATATTCCCTCTTTTTTAATGCCGATAGATAGATAGATGATAGATAGATTGATAGATGATAGATAGATAGATACATAGATAGATAACTGATAGATAGATGTAAACATTCATGAAACATTCACTGGGTATTCTATATTCTGAGTGGTAAAGCAAACTTAACAAATTTAAAATAATAAGAATCAGTCAATGCACTTTCTTAGTCCATCATAGGATTAAACTAGAAGTAAATAACAGAAAAGAAATCTGGAAAAGTCTATATTTAAAAATAAATAATACTTTTATAAATAATCCATGGATCAAAGTGGAATTCTCTAGGGAAATTTTAAGAAGTATTTAGAACTGAATGAAAATAAATAATATTAAAATGAGGGAGGCAGTTAAAGCAGAGCTTTTTTGTTTTTTAAAGATTTTATCTATTTATTTGACAGAGAGGGAGAGAGAGCACGAACAGGGGAAGAGGGAGAAGCAGACTCCCCGCTGAGCAGGGAGCCTGATGTGGGGCTTGATCCCAGGACCCCAGGATCATGACCTGAGCTGAAGGCAGATGCTTAACGACTGAGCCACCCAGGCGCCCCTAAAGCAGTGTTTTGAGGAAATTTAAAATACGGACTGTATGCATTTTAAACAAATGTAAAATCAATAACCTAAGTTTCCATCCTAGAAAATTAGAAGAAGAACAAATAAAATCCAAACCTAGCTGGAGGAACAAAACAATAAACATTAAGCAAGAAAATAATTACATTGTAAACACAAAAGAAGTACAGAAAATCAATCAAATCAAAAGCTGTTTAAAAAAAAAAAGAATAATAAAACTCATAAATCTCTGTCCAAGCTAACCAAGAAAAAGGAAAGAAGACATGTTGCCAGGATTAAGGATGAGGGAGGAGACATTATCCCTCATTCTATAGACATTAAAAGGCTAATAGGGGATAGTATGAATAATTTTATGCCATAAATTTGTCAGCTTAATTGAAAACACAAATTCCTTGAAAGACACACACTGCAAAAACTCAACAAAGAAGAAATCTGTAATCTGAAAAGGTTTATATCTATTAAAGAAATTGAATTAAACCATCCATAAAAGGACACTTCCAGCCCAGATGGCTTCAGTACTGAATTCTACCAAACATACAAGGAAGCAATAGTACTAATTCTACACATTCTCTTCAAGTGAAAAAGGAACATTTCCCAACTCATTTTATGGGTCATATTACCCCAATACCAAAACCAGCAAAAATAATGCACAAAATGAACACTAAAGACCATTATTTTCATGAACGTGGGCATAAAAATCTGTAACGAACCACCAGTAAATCAAATCCAGCAATAGAAACCAATGCATCACAACCAAGTGGGGTTTTGATTGTCTTATTTCCTAACTCCTTCTTTCCAGCCTAACCCCATTAAAATGAGAACATCTACTTCTTGTTTATTAATACAAGACTTTTGTGTGTATATATTTAACTCTCTTTTCTCCATGAATGAGGACAGCACACGTGCTCAAGCATGCTCATCAGGTACGCTCTTGAAGAATCACTTCCTTCCCTGAGGAGCTTTCTTTCATCCTTAGTATCTCCGGGTGCTGCTCTCCCGACCATCATCTCAATCTGCCATGTATCATGATTTTGTGGTGTAGTGATAGCTTTGTTTTTGTCATTTTGCTGGGCTTCTGGAGGGCAGGGCCTTTCTTTATTGTCTTGGTGGTCTCAGTAGCTCTTAACATGGCACCTTGCCCATAGTAGGACCTTAGTATATGGCTGTTGAACTGAACTGGTCCCACTCTGAGCTCGCTCAGCTTTTCATTTCTAACTACTGGTCTTACCGCTTCAAAATGTCTTGGTTACAATTATTTTTTTCTGATTAAAAAATTTAAACCTTGGTGGATTTTTATTTTCTCTGTATTTCCTGCTTATTCCCTCTATCTTGGTTAATCTTGTAACTCCTCTGTCTTCTCAAATTTACCTGTTCCATTTCAGTCACTCATTATTTGTCACCTACCTTTTCTCCTTTCTGGGTTTCATTCCCCTTCTGAGGATGCATGTTCTCCAGAGCCAGTTTTGATCTAATCCCTCTAACCCCAAGGTTATATACTCTTCTTTCTTCACCTAAGTGCTGACACCCTCTTTTCTTGCCCTGCCTGCTTGCTGACTTAAGAAAGACACTATGCTTTAATTATTTGTTGAATAATAATGATGAGAGTTTGAACAGTTCTTTTTTTAACATTTCTGCTGATAGAAATAACTTAGTAGATGTTTGCACATCCTTTGAAGCCTGGGCATAAATAAGTTCATCTCATATTGTGAAAAACGTTGTACTAAAATCAGAAACAAATCAAAACAAATGTAAGTTTTGGGGGTCATTGATTTCCATTAAACTTGCATGGAGCCCTATGAACTAGCTAAAAATACCGTCAGTGAATTACATGAAACAACATCTTCAGTGGTGTTACATGTGACAGGGAAAAAGGGTGAAGTTAAATACTAATTTATTTCTCCTTCTGTGCAAGCTTGTCTAAATGAAAATGTGGATAATCTTGGGAAAATTAATTGAGTAGGGCACAGGAAGTTTTTTGTATAGATTTCTCTCTTAATTACTATGGAGCCAGCCAGAGCCTTCATTAAATAGCCATCATTATATGTACTTTGAAAAATAATATGATACTGTAGGGGGCTTACTTTGATACTGGATTTTACATGTGAGTGAAAATGTAAATTAAGGAAAGAAAAAAACTAATTGATGAGAGAAACAGATGTCTAAGACTCTACAAACAGAGATTAGGTATTCTCCTCAAGTTTGGCATTTATCCATATGACATTCCTTGAGCAAATGCGTGTTGTATGCCTTATGCCAAACACAAATATTGGTGTCATGACATTCAGTCTCTTGAAAAATGGGCAGTCTAGCAGAGGAGAGACAGAGATGCACAAAATCAAATGGAAGTCCCAAAAGGTGATACAAGAGTATCTCTGATAATGATGAGAAAATGTTATTTTTGGCCAAGAGGTATGAGAAGTCCTCATGCAGGAGGTGTGTTTGAGATCAGTTTTCAAAAGGGAGAGCATGCCTACTGGAGGGAAGCCACAAATAAGAATCAAAGGGGAAGAAATACAAGGTTTGAATGGGAAAACAGTGAGAAGTCAGTTTGGTTGGGGGTCTAAGGAAAAACGCTGGGGAAAAAAAAAAAAGCTGACAATCCAGACGTGACCAAATATGAAGTTTGCATAACATTGGGGATAATAACAATAATAACAGAATAATCATTTCCTCCCAGGGCCTTTGGAAGCATTGGGAATAATGAAGGAAAAGTCTTTGTGCAGTTCCTGGTACTGAGTATGCATGCAGTAGTGTTACTATGACTGGTTTTAAGAAGGCAGTAGGAGGCTGTTCCCTGTGTTTGAGCAGAGAAGTGCCACAGTCCAGATGGTTGGACGGCTAGAGCATGCACCCAATGGGATGGGGTTGGGAGAGAACGAAGCAGCTGGGAGACGAGTAGGTAACAGGTATGCTCTGTGCCTGACTTCTAGAATCCATTTCTGGACTTGGCCTCTCTCTAGAGTTGGAACTCAGGTACAGATGATAATGAGAGAGTTGGTGAGAAAACTGGCAAAGGACAGAGAAGGCAAAAGACTTCACTCTTCTTGACCTTTGATGAGAAATTCATTTTTATTTTTTTCTTAACTATCCATCCACATTTGCACATTCCATTTCAGAATCTGGAAATGTCCTGCAGTGTCAGGGTGGGGATGATGACTCAGGGCTGATGAGAATAAAAATTCATCTTGCTTACCTCCTGGAGGCATGAGGAGAACCCCGGGTTCCTGATGACTCCTTTTCTCTCTGGAAATGGCTGCCTCCACATTGTGGCCTCCTGTTTGTGCAAACTGATGAAGCCTCTTTTATGGCCCAATCATTTTCATTCCCATTTTCATGCCTGAATTCATGAATGACACTGAGTTACCCACAAGGTAAGCTTGTCTTTCAGGGAAGTAACAAAGTAGGGCAGATAGATCTGCCTCCTTGCAAGAATATTGATTCTATCATATTTTTTCTGCCTGGCCCATCTTTCCTGTGATCTAATTTACATGGCTCATCAAAACGTGTTTGAGCTGGATGCTAATCCAGGCCAAATGCTGATTTGATGCAAAGGAGGGTTTCTAAGTTGTGCTTACTTCAGCATTTCTGTTATATTGGGATTCTCACTGGGGATGGACCAGAATCTTACGGCTTCACTAAGAGGGCTAACTGCAGACCTTGCCCA
Source organism: Neomonachus schauinslandi (assembly GCF_002201575.2). Taxonomy (NCBI): domain Eukaryota; kingdom Metazoa; phylum Chordata; class Mammalia; order Carnivora; family Phocidae; genus Neomonachus; species Neomonachus schauinslandi. The sequence continues at coordinate 13,824,903 of NC_058413.1, read as the reverse complement.
GGGTGGAGAGCCAGTGGCTCAGACATGGCTGTGCACTGTGTTGAAGCCAGATGTCCTCTTTAGATACCCGGCATGACTTAGAGAGCACACATAACCTACAATGAATGCTCATTCCTACTACAGTTACAATTATTCAAATCACGTGCTCGCTTCGACAGCACATATACAATTATTCAAATCACAGGCAAGCCTCACTTGTTTGACTGGAAAGTTTAGGTGCAGGAGGCAGAAAGCAGACGTCTGCAGGTGTTTCTGTCATGATGTTGCTTTTGTATGACCTGATGGCAATTCAGCAGATTTGCACCTAAAGGGATTCAGTAAAAAAAAAAAAAAAAAAAGAAAGAAAGAAAGAAAGAAATCTTGATAAGTGACAACAATTGCTTATATTTATGAAGTATTTTGTTAAACAATTTACATGAATTTCTTATCTCTATTTTAAAGGTAAGGAGACTGAATTTGGGAGGTTAGAAATTCAGTCTAGCTCTACTCACCAGCATACAAGAGAGCTAAGATTCAAACTCAAGTCTCATCACTGATTTGCCAGAACTCTTTAAGTGTGAGGCTATACTCCCTCTAACCATTGAATAATAAAAGAAAGGACAAAGTTTGCTGTGATAGAATGCTTAATGAAGTGTCCTTTCTTTTGTAAATAAAGACTATAATATTGGTTAGTGCCTATTATGGACAGTCCATAGTGATTGGTGGCTTGATGTAGTGGTACATGCTGTGTGATGCATGACATTTTTATTTTCTTGGTGCGTCCTAATGGTAACTTTAAAATCTAGATGTAATTACTATCATTTTACAGAGTTGAAAGCTAAGGTCTGAAGAAGTAAAGTGACTTCCTCAAGATGACCTACAGTTTGTTGCACAGCTGGACTTTGAATCCAGATCTATCTGCCTATCTTGCTCATCTCTGCACTCAGTGTTAATTTTTTTCATTAAAAAATACAAACATAATAAATAATATATTCTTGATAACAATAGGGCTCTATTTATTAAAAAAAACTACAAGCACTGAAAATGAAAGACCATTATTTCTCATGAAAACAGACATAAAAATTTTTGACAAAACATTATTAAGTCAGATACAGCAATAAACACCAATACATCACAACCAAGTGGGATTCATCCAAGCTGCAAGGCTTGTTCAACAATAGAAAAACAATCAGTGTAATTCACCACATAATACACCAAAGAAAGAGAATCATATGATCATATTAATAAATGTAGAAAAAATATTCAACAGAATTCAACATCTTTTTTTATGATCAAAATCCTCAGCAATCTAGGAACAAAATGAACTTCATTAGCCTACTAAAAATATCTATGAATAGCCAATAGCTAATACAATACTTAATGGTAAAAGACAACTTATTCTAGAACAAGGCAAAAATGTCTTTTTTTTTACCACTAATTATCCAACACTGTTCTGAAAGTCCTAGCTAATGTAATAGCCCAAAAAGTCATACAAAGTAGAACAAATAAAATTGTCCTTATTTCTATGCAACACACCTGCCTATGTTAAAATTCCAAAGAATCTACAATATCTCTTGAAATGAGTAAGTGAGTTTAGCAAGTTCATAGGACACACTGTCCACATGCATAATGGATTGCCAGCAATCAAAAAATGAAATCTAAAATAAAAAAATATATAATAAAACCTATTTGCATATAAATTTAATTAAATATGTGCAAGATCTATATTCAGAAAATTACAAAACAATAATGAAATAAATCAAAGAAGAGCTAAGCAAGTGGGGAGTATACATAGCTTGTTAATTAGAAGATTCAATACTGTTAAAATGTCAATTTCTCCAATCCCAGTAAGCTTTTTATTTTAGATATCAACAAGATGATTCTCAAACTCATATGAAAAGGCAAGGCAACCACAATAGCTAGAATAATTTTTTAAAAACCCCATAATGTTGCAGGACTCATATTACACAATGTAGACTTACTATAATCAAGACTGTGTGCTATTACTGGACAATGTGGTACTGGTAAAAATCATACACACAGAGATCAATGGAACAAAAAGGAAAAGGTAATTTGGTGGAGAAAAGATAGTGTTTTTAACAAACAGTGATAGAAGAGCTGGATGTCCATATACAGAAAATGACCTTAGACCCATGACCCAGTTTACACAAAATAGCTCAAAATGCATCATAGATATGAAAGAATTGTAAGGAACTCAGGAAGATATGCTTTGGTCCCTTTTCTAAGGGGGAAGAGAATCCATGAAGTAGATGAGCTTTGTGAGTAAACAAGTGCAGCTAGAAGAGATGGCACAGTGAGGACAAAGGTAGGTAAGAAAAGAGAAGAGGAATATAGGGGATTTCATGGAAAAAAAGTCTGAGGTCTGAAGGAGACAAAAAACACCTACTAAATCAAGATTGAGGGAGACATCTAACAGCAAGAGAAAAAGGTTGGGGGAGGAAAAAAAACAACGGTTTAGTTGGATTATAAGGAATAAGACTGATCATGAGATCTCCCAGAATCCTTTGGTGATTTCTATTTTAGAAGCAAAGCAAACTAACAGCTTGTGCTAATTTTCAAAGGCTATGACCTTTGGCTATTTTTATGTTTTTTACCCACTAAACAAGACACCAAAGAAGCATTAATGTACAGAATAATGAATGATTATAAACCCATTAACTCTTATTCATGGTTCAGGTCTGACACAGAGCACATGCTTACTAAATATTTGCTATTGTTAGTGGAGCTCAGAGGGCAAAGCAGAATCAAGTATTAGTTTTGAATAGAAATATAAGAGGAAAGGTTATTGAAAATGACATAAGACTAGAGCAAAATTACAGAATGTTCAACTCCACTGTTGACAAAGTATTTTAATGAGCATTTTGTAAGCCTAAAAGGACATGAAAGAAAGTTCTATATGTCTTTAATAAATTTTCCTTAAAATTTACCTTAAAGGAAATTAATATACCTTAAATGGAAATTTACCTTATTAGAAATACACCATTAAAATTTCACCTTAAAGGGAAAGTAGAAAATTTACCTTAAATGAAATACATTAAAGAACACACACACATCCAATGATAAAAACACTATGTGGGAATGGATGCATATGATTTCTTAACATAAGGACCAGAACTATGGTTGGATCCACAGATTATAGCAAAGGGAAAAAAAAAAACACCTCAAATTGCATAAACAACAGAACTCAGTCACCAAGGAATTTTTAATGAGTGGGATTCTAACAACACATTGCACTTACCTTTTGTGTAGGGCATTTGTCATCCACCTGTAGAGCTGGCCAGGTAACTTGGATCTAAGAGGCTACTAACTGGTGAATTGATTACTTGGGGACGGAAAATAATTAACTCGAACTAAAAAAGCAACACCTTGGGAGGAAACAAAGGTACTTGGGATATAAACTTTACCTAAAATTTAACTTAGCATTTGAGCCTTGAGACCCTCAGGAATAATGTGGTGGTACAAATACAGAGTGTATAAATTATGATTTGACTAATTTTGGAAAATGAAGTTTTGACTTCAAGCTTTTTTTCTGCAGGTGACCTCCTATCATTTATTTGAATGGAAGGTATGACAGGTGAGAGTAGTTACAAAAAATGCATGAATTTTGTAATTTTTTATGGATACTTTGGGGAATTAGAAAGTGAAATTCATCAATAGCACTTGCTGAGTAGAGAAAAATTTCAAGTCAGAAACTTAAAAGAAAATCATTCAAATAGTTAAAGAATGCTTGTGATTTCAATGAAGAGAGGACATAAAAACTGTAAAAGAAGAACACATTCAAAATAAGTGCAGAGGAAAAAATGTGAGTAATTTTTTCCATTATTCTGCAGAAATATGTAATAATACCTTTTGAATAAAATATTTTTAACTACTATGTTAGGAAAACATTAATTAGCAGCTAATTTTAAAGTAGATTTTACTGTGAATTCTACAGTCTAAGGTTTTGGTTTAAGAAAGGACTAAATTCAAAGAGATCATGGTTGTCTACTGAGGATAAAATCACATATTCTAGAAAAATAAGATCAAAATCATGTACTAATTCTGTCTATTAGATGCCTATACATTAAAAAAGGACAAATTATTACAACTTTAGGAATATGGTCAGTAAAACATTGACTAATAATAAAGTAATTTTAATTCTGCAAAAGACCTCATGATGGGATCATTGAAGCTAGTGCATTCATTCTACAGATAGGAAATTTATATGCCAAGAGTATACTAGGCCCCAAATGTAAGGTGTGGAAGTACTAGGGCATGCACCCAAACAGTTTTCTCCTACCTATTTTTCTCACTTGGCCAATAGCTGAAGTTGCAATATCACCACTCATGCTTGAGAGAATAAGAAATATATTGCTTCCTAGAGAAGCACATGAGCTGTACATTTGTTTTCTTTCTAGAACTGGCTTATTTATTCCAGAATCCTGAACTGATTTGGTTTGTGGTTTTTCATGGAGACTTGAGTCTATCTTAGAGTTCTGTGTTTCCTTTTACACATTTTCCGTTTAAATTTGAGTGACTAAAATGGGACAATTATCCATTCAGGACGGATCCTGGTTTTGTCTGGAAGATTCAGAAATGTGTGCAAATTTCAGATTTGGAACAGCCAGAGTTCATGTTAAATTTATATTGTTGCTTCAGTATTTTCCTTTTGAGAGGCTGTAAAGTGTTTAGAAACAGGCACTGGAGTCAGAAAACTCAGGTTATAAACCCTACTTTGCTATATATACTAGTCATGTTACTATACACAAGTTCCTTAACCTCTATAAGCCTAAAATAATTTTATAAATAATCATAAAATTATAAGATAATTTTATTTTTCTTTGTGTACATTAATTTCAACACAATAATACTGACGTGTGCAGTTTTTTTTTTTAAAGATTTTTCTCACCTATGATCAAAGCTGAGTCTCAGTGGTAGTCTGAATTACATAGAGCAAGATATATTTTTCTAGATTTCAAATGAAGAAAAACTTCTTAAAAGAAAGTAACTGACATGCAAAGGTCATATCTGAAGTTAGTGTCTGAGTTAAGACATGTAACAAGGGATTCCCCCAAAACTACAATGAATGATCAGACTATACACATGATTTTTAAATAATTTATTTATTTATTTTTCAAGATTTTTTTAAATTTATTTGAGAGGGAGAGGGAGAAACAGGCTCACCGCTGAGCAAGGAGCTGGATGCAGGACTCAGTCCTAGGACCCCGAGATCATGACCTGAGCCAAAGGCAGACGCTTAACCTACTGAGCCTCCCAGGTGCCCTACACATGATTTTTTAAAGGCATTAAAATATGTGGCAGTTAATCGAGGTAGCGTGATGTCTGTAAGGAAGTTGAATCAAGGACTGCCAGGCAGGCCATTAAGCATAGCTGTCTTCTGCACCAAGACAACTAGAGATTCAAGGAATATTTTTAGCAAACTCCTAATAAAGGCACACAGATTGATGGAATGGCTTTGCCTGAGAACATTCCAAGACTTTACTTAGAGACTTAAAATTATGCAAAAGCCTTTATGCTTGAGCAAGGATAAAGAACATATTTCAGGAATGTTTGATGAATAATTCAAGCCAATAGTATATTCAGCATTATATTTTATTCAAACTAAAATAGTCTCTTAACTTATTGGCTAATACCATATAATCTGATTTGGAGAATCATCAGAAGTTATTTCTTAATAATTTGTCCTTAATGAATTCAAGTTCTTAAAATTCCACTATGGAAATGAATTTTTTTTAAAATTCCATCTCTATTACAGTGTTATTATTCATTGTATGGGTGACCACATTAACTTAGTAAGAGTTGAAGAGGAAATTTAAATAGGAATTGATTGAGAAGCCAGATGTAAGGTCAGGGCTGAATCATGACCATGAATCATGAAAGTACAGACATCATGAAGATATCTGGTCAGAATTGATCCGAAAATTGTAAAAGTATTGGGTGGAACGCATTGTTAAGCAATAAGTACCATGTTTTCAGTAGCATCCAAGACTCAACTGTGGATTGATCAAAGGCCCTCTTGTTGACTAAGGCAGACATTGATCACAATTTTCTGGTAGATGTAATGAAAATCTGCTAATTTATGTTCCCCCAATCTTCTTACCAGTCATTTTAATTGAATACTTGATTTTTATTCTCTGAGACACTGAATGAGGCATATTCAACCTAGTAAATTCCTTGAATAGGATATGATCATCCCTCTACTGAAGAAACCTTTCTAAATATGGCCTCGTTAATTCTGTATTTCAGGTGATTCATGTATTCTATCTATGCTGGACCATGGATCAAGGCAATAATGTCACTGTATTTATTCTCTTGGGACTTTCCAAAAACAAGAATATTGAAATCCTTTGTTTTGTATTATTTTTATTTTGCTACATTGCTATTTGGGTGGGAAACTTGCTCATAATGATTTCTATCATGTGCAGTCCGCTAATTGAGCAACCCATGTATTTTTTCCTTAATTACCTCTCCCTCTCCGACCTTTGCTACACATCTACTGTGACACCCGAACTAATGACTGACTTATTGGCAGAAAGGCAGACCATTTCCTACGGTAACTGCATGACACAACTCTTTACCACACATTTATTTGGAGGCGTGGAGATCTTCGTCCTCACAGGGATGGCCTATGACTGCTACGTGGCCATCTGCAAGCCCCTGCACTACACCGTCATCATGAGCAGCCAGAGGTGTAACTCAATCATCACAGCTTGCTGTACTGGGGCATTTACTCACTCTGTCAGTCAGTTCCTCCTCACCATCTTCCTACCCTTCTGTGGCCCCAATGAGATAGATCACTACTTCTGTGACGTGTATCCTTTACTGAAGCTGGCCTGCACTGACACATACAGAATTAGTCTCTTGGTAGTTGTTAATTCAGGCCTGATTGCTCTGGTGACTTTTTTGATTTTGATGGTGTCCTATTTCGTGATATTATACACCATCAGGGCTTACCCTGCAGAGAGCCGCACCATAGCTCTTTCCACTTGCAGTTCCCACATCACAGTTGTGGTTCTGTTCTTTGTGCCTGTTCCCTTCATTTACATTCGGCCAGCCACAACTTTCCCAGAAGACAAAATGTTTGCTCTTTTCTACATCATCATTGCCCCCATGTTCAACCCTCTGATCTATACACTGAGAAACATGGAGATGAAGAATGCCATGAGGAAAATGTGGTGTCATCATTTGTTTTTGGAAGGGAAGTAACTTGTATTAAAAGCATTCTAGAATTTCACTTTAGGGTTCTACCCTGAGCCCTAGAATTAATAATAAATGATATACAAAGAGTGTATAGTGATTGCAAAAGCCAACCACAGGTTGGAGCTTAGAATCTTTAGCATTTCCTCAGACCCCTCCTGACTGGATGATTTTATTATTTTTTAAAAAATGTTTTCTTTTTTATTGAAGTATTATTGACATACAATATCCTGTTCATTTCAGGTGTACATCACAATGATTCAATATTTTGATACATTTTGAAATGATCCCCACAAGTTTAATTACCATCTGTCACCATACAAAGTTATTACAATATTTTTGATGATTGGACAATTTTCATTTATTTTTTCAGTTCATTCTTCCTCTATTCTCCTCACATTACAGTCCTAAGTCCTCCTTAATTTGATACTTTATTTTGAACATATAAGGAAATCTTTTCCCGCTTCCTCTTGACTTCCACTATCACTAGAGTGCACACTCCTATTGACAGAAACAATAAGAAACCATCTGGTAGATAAGAAATATAGGTAGATTTTGCTTCCAGCACCTCAGAGGAGATCATATAAAGGTAGGTTTTTGAGCTGAGGGTAATAGGCACATGAGCTATTCAACCTCGATAAACACTCTTCTGTATGATATTTGAACCTAGTCTCACTCTCTCCCTTCCAGAAGGGAAACATAACATCCTCAACATTCTGAACAAAGTTAATTTTAATGTTAGTTTCTCTTCTAGTTCAGGTTATCATCTTTCCTTATAAAATCTGTAACATTAAGAACAGACTGCAAAATTACTCAATACATTGCTACAAGTGTCCTTGTTTCTATAATTGGCCATGAGATTTTAGTTAACATTTATACCTTTCTTTCTTGCACTGCCTACTCACTCTTCCCTTTGATTTCAGGTTAACCTTTATTATTGGGGTTCATTATCTACTAATGTGAACCAAAGCTTCCTTCTTGAAATTCTGAATCTTAAAGGTTCTGCCATTTTTCTTGTTTGTTTTTTTTTTAATTAAATTTTACAATTAGTTATAGAAATTTTAAGAGATGGCCTGGGTTCCAGATATTGGTCATCCATGCCCCATTGTGTCAAACAAACAGATCTGATCTCATCATCAATATCAATTGCTCCAGCCCCTTTTTGTCTTTTGGTTTAGTAGAGGCATGAGGAGTCCAAAAGATGTCCAGATGACAGCTTCAATTTCCAGTTCAATAAAATAATTGTGTTCCCTCATGAAAGCATAACATCTGTAACTAAAACCTATAAGCCAGCTGAGCTGAAAAATGCTGGCACAGGAAGCAAAAATTCTATAAAGGATTTTAGTATAATAAATATACTTGCATATACATCCTTCAATTCCATAGGATTCTATAACTGTTTGTCATGGGTATGGGAGAATTATAATCATCTGTTGGTCAACACATCCTTGAAGATATAACTTGAGCTTTTCAGGGTGCTGTTTCTCAATTGGCACTTTATTCAGTAAGCCATTTCTTCATTGTATCTAATCAGTTACTTAAGAGAAATGGGGTAGAAATAAGTTCGCTAGGGCTACCATAACAAAATACTATAGACAGGCTGACTTAAACAATAAAAATATATTTTCTGTCAGTTCTGTAGTCTGACAGTCCAAGGTCAAAGTACTTGTAGGTTTAGTTTCTTCAAAGGTCTGTCTCCTTGGCTTAATAGATGGCTGCCTTCTCTGTGTGTCCTTACATGGTCTTCTCTCTGTGCACACACATTCCTGGCATTTTTTCTGTGTGTCCAAATTTTCTCTTATGAGGATGCCTGTCACATTGGATGAGGGCCCACCTTAAAGGCCTCATTTTAACTCAATTTCCTCTTTAAAGGCCCTATCACCTTCTGAATTACTTGGATTTAGGTATTCAATATATGAATTTTCAGGAAGTCAATTCAGTCTATAACAGAGTATGTGGTAAGATCAATGAATTGCTATGTGTATGTCCACTACCATACTTCTTTTACTCTGAAATACATTACTTGATCAGAATCAATCCTAAGTGAAATAACATGATGGTGAATAAGACATTCCATAAGTCAATGCATTGTGCAGCTGGTACAAATATTATAAGCAGGAAAGACAATCTATATCTGGAATAAATGTCTATTTCTGTGAAGACGAATTCTGTTTCCTACATGATAGAAAGTTTTCAGTGTAATCAACTTGCCACCACAGGACTGAGTAGTCACCCTGAGGAGTGTACATGTTGGGCATTCAATGTTGGTGTAACAGAAAGTAGCTTCCAAACATGGCCACAGCAATATTTCCTAACTAATCCATATGGAGATACCATATGTAGAGGCTAGATATAGAATTTTATGGCCAACAGTTCATCTGATGTCTGGGCCCACAGCCAGTGGCAACTGACAGACATGTAAGTCAAGGTGACCCCAGATGATTTCAGCTGCTAGCTAGTGAACACTCCCAGTCTTTGAATTTTCTCAGCTGAGACCTCAAACATCATGGAGCATAGACATTCTCACTATGTCTAAATTCCTGATCCACAGAGTCCAAGTGCATAATAAATTGGTTGTTTTACACACTAAATTTGAGGTTATCTTACACAATCATAATAACTACAAACATTCAGTACTCAGTAGTCACAGAAGCCAGATGAACCTCCATGAGGTAAATATCATATTGTTCAGCCCTAGCAATAGCCTTCATAAGGATGCTTCCTAAACCACCTTGACCACTTTATTTTTTTAAATATTTTTAAGAATTACTTATTTATTCATTTATTTTAGAGAGAGCAGAGGGAGGGGCAGAGTGAAAGGGAGAGAGAGTCTCAAGCAGACCCCATGCTGAGAGTGGAGCCCAATGCCAGGCTTGATCTCACAACCCTGAGATCATGACCTGAGCTGAAACCAAGAGTCAGATGCTTAACTGACTGAGCCACCCAGGCGCCCCACTCCTGGCTGCTTTAGACCTAGACCAATGAGTTAGAACGTGGGTAGCTGGGAAAAGAAGGTGGTTGAGATCCACGAAACATGTCATCTTGTCTACCACCATTGAGAATTTCCTCTGCAATGTACACCATGTAGTGAGCATTTGTATGACTTACATTTTGTCCATGAGTTCTACCCATATAGTCACACCTTCTACCCATACTTTCTAAATCCCTACATACAAGTGAAACCTTTAGCAATTGCCATGAATTGGACTAGATCTATGCCTCTAGTTATCTCTTGGTCTGTACAAAGTAGACAACCAAATGCACTGGTTTAGAATTTGTTAACTAATAAGATTTTCCTTAACCCCTATCTTTTTTAGGACTTTTGTATTTGGGGCTTTAATGTTACAATATTCCATTTCAGTTGGTGCCAAATAGAACTAAATATAAACAGATACAATCATGTATCTCCTCTTCGGCCAACTCCCTATAAAGCTACAGGTGTTGACTGAGAGAAAGGAGATGATTTCGCAGGACTTTTATCAAAATTTCTTGAGCCCATCAGACTTTAAGAAAATAAGCATCATTTTGCAAGGGAATAACTCAGGTGAAGTTATTATATCATCCCCAGGCCATGAGAATCTGTTCTCTTCTAGAAAGACGGAGGAAGTGGATTCTGTTTGTGGAGGGATTTCAGGGCATTTGGGTGCTCAAAATTCTCAGATTCAACCCCAAACATCACTGTCTTAGATTTCAGTTTCATATTTTTTTCTTTTTAGGGTTCTGTTATTGACATAAGAGACCATAGAGGCTGTGTTTTCTGTTCCCTTTACAGCCCTGTCATGCCTATGATCAAACCCATGGCTTCATTTTCATCAGGGTCTGTGTTTTGGCTTCTGGAGACCAAACTGCAACAGAAGACCTCTCATCCTGATGTTATACCTGAAGTTGGTAGGCCAAGTATAACTACCCTATCCTTTATGTTAGGCTTCCAATGCCAACATCAGAAGGCAGGCCACTTCACAATCCTTATAATTTTCTATTGCCCACATACCATTCAAGCTCCACCTTCATCATAAGTCCCAACACGTCAATGTTGTTTGTGGAAAATCAGTATATTATTTTGTATGGAAAATAAGAAAAATGTTCTTTCAAATATAAGGTCAAAATTTTTATAGCAGAAGCATTATAAGAGTTTTCTCTTAAATTACTTAAATGTTTTTCCACTTAACAAATTTTTTTTTCCTACAGAAAGGAATAACTAGTTCTATGGTTTTCAGTGTTATTTAGACTATGGTTGCCCTGACAACAGCCAAATTCCTCACTTCTCTCCTAAATGAGTCAGTATACTCTCCTTATCCAGTCCTGATCATAACATACGCATCATTTTCAGACATGCTGTTTGCCTCAAGTCTTTGTTCACATTGTTCACCCAGATCAGAAAGTCCCTCAGTTATGCCTTTCATAATCTACAGTTGACCCATGAACAATGTGGGGATTAGGGGCTTGTATAACTTTTGATTCCTGCCCCCGAACTTAACTACTAATAGCCTACTGTTGACTGGAAATCGTACTGATAACGTGAACAGTCGATTAACACCATATTTTGTATGTTATACATGATATACATATTCTATACTGTATTCTTACAATAAAATAAGCTAGTTATTAGGAAACTCATAAGGAAGAGAAAATATATTATAGTACTGTATTATATTTATTGGAAAAACTCCACATATAACACAACTCACACAGTTCAAGCCCATGTTTTCAAGGGTCAACGGTATTATCATGTGCTAGTCAAGCTTCACTCAGTTATGCACTCTTTTCTAGCTATTTTAACCATGTTTTCCATTGTATATTTTTGTAATTGATTGCCGGGATTACAAAAACATCTTATTTATTTTGGGGAATATTTTCTATGTTTTACTGAACATTGTGGTATTTGTAGGAGGAAGTGCTATAAATTTACACCAGCTCTCAGAGTTAGGTCTGTGGAAACTGGTTGCCAATGTGGAGGCTGGAGGAAGAAGTAGGGCCATTGGGATGTGAAGTAACATACAAGAAGTTTGCCACCCACTGTTCAATTAATTTATTCTGCACTGAAACAGACTTCAAAACCTGGCCTTTGGCATCTTTGGCATTTTCTAGTTTAACCTCTGTTGAGACATTATTCCCTACTGTTCCTCAGAATCTGTTTCAACAGAAAGCACATGATTTATGGCCAGTCAATAGTGAATAGAAGTGAACTCTTAGTTTGTGCTCAAACTCCTCAGAGTATACAAAGTTATTAACCATGGTGTGACTATTTTTTTAAGGACTGGAAAGGAACTAAGCCATTTCCAGCTATACATGGGCGAACTTTTCTTTTGGGAACTGTCTCATCCCATAGAAAAAGTGAGAGGGAGGTTTGGGGTTATATTCTCCCAGGTAATCTACTTTAAATGACACTTGGAAATTAAACAGAAAACTTGTATGTATTTCCAATACTAAAACAAATGAATATACAACTTTTGGGTAGAGAACAACCAAAAGCACTTTTCAACATAAATGCCAATGATGATTTTATTTCCTTTTAGTTTCAAAAATCAGGACAGAATGTTTCTCTTTATAAGGGAAATAGGAAAGTCCCAGAACCAGGACTTACATGGGCTGCTTGCATGGTTAAATTCATTAATCTTCACCAGCAAAATTAAGCATTTATTTTGACTCTATTGAAAACACCAGATGCCACCTTTTACTCAGAGACAGTGAAATTTATCTAATGAGATAATCACCTGGTAAGTAAAAATCAAACCAACATATAGTAAATAAACATGACTTTCAAATTTAAAAAAGCATATATATGTATATATAGCATAAATTACATTTTTATCTATAAGTATGCTGATTTTATAGGTGCATTTCCCTCTTCAAGTTTTGCAAATATTTTATAACATAACTTGCTATCACATTAGTAAAATTCAATGAATTATTAATATTATGTTCCTCAGCAGATGTCAAAATGAAGCAGACCCTTTTTTGGTACGATTTTGGGAAATTCATGAAGGAAATAATAATATTATTCATGGCATATATGGGATGTATCTGAAAAAGAACTGGTAGATAAATCAAGTGAGCAACTTGAATTTTAAGCAGAAGAAAGAAAAATAAAGAAGAAAGAGGTACAAATTAAATATAATGAAAGGAATGCCCTGGATTGGAGACAGGTTCCTCCCCCACCTCCTTTGCTACACTGTATTTACAGTGAGTAATTAAGAGTATGATGTGTTGTGATTTGGAAAACTTCAATATCAGAGGATCCTGCACATCAGTGTGAGGCAAATTTGATGAGAAGGAATAAGAAAAGGGTAAACAATAAGACAGAAAGGAAATAGAATTAGTTCAGTCAAGCATGGGTACTGGCCCTGGGAGAAAACTTTGAAGCTGTTGGCAAAAATTTAGCTCAACCTTGACTTTGGGAGAGGTAACTTGGTTACAGAAAGAAATAACAAAAAAAGGTAATATGCTCCTAGAATAATTCTAAGAATAATTTGAACTTGACAACCAAATTTATCCGTATCCAGATAATAAAAAATACCTAAAGTATGCCTAAAATTAGTGTTTAGAGCTATCAGTATTTTATCCAAATTGTAAAGAGACTTGGTTTCCTTTTTGCAAAATAGAGATAATAAAAGAATCGTTGGGCCCTTTAGGATTCACAATTTAATACACGTAGAAGGTTTAGAACTGCCTGCAGAATATGGTAAGCACTAAATAATATTAGATATTATCATTATTTCTCTCTTATGTCTGTGCAAGACTACTGATAATAGCAACCTATTTGATATAAATTGTAATAGCTTGCATTCTTATTTATTAACATTTTAGTGTACTTTTGCTTATTTTTTCCATTATATATGGGGTACCTAATTTATACATAATGATATGAAGAAAAGCAAGGTGAAAAAGAAACTAATTAGTGCCTATTGTATACTTTGTACGGATTATTCAACCCACACAACTATGGGATATCAATGTTAGAAATGGCCCATGTTAAAACGGGAGATTAAGAATTCCTCATACCAGTGAGATCATATGATACACGTCTTTCTCTGATTGACTTATTTTGCTTAGCATAATACCCTCCAGTTCCATCCACGTCGTTGCAAATGGCAAGATTTCTTTCTTTCTTTTTTTTTTTTTGATGGCTGCATTAAAAAAAAAAAACAAAAAACGGGAGAAACTGATTGTCACACAAGTTAACTACCTTACTCCAAACCATATGGCCAGATCTCTATCCTGCTCTTTTGTGTGAATCCAAAGTTAATCTACTGACTGTAATACCAAATCATCAAGGCAGGAAGGATACAAGGCACAGCCACTGTCTGACGAGCTGCCTTGAACCAATTAAATGAAAAATAATTTCCTGAGCTCAAATTTAAATGTTAATATGAGATAAATGGAAGTATTTCAGGGAGGGTTAAATGAGAAATATTTCCAATGGTTTAAGGAGCCAAAAAATGTCTTCCTGGAGGTAGACGAGAAGGGGTGGCTTTTAAAATTTATTCATTCAACATTTTTCAGTGCTCATCAAGGTAAGTGTACTGTTTAATCCCTTCCCCTATTTCACCCATCCCCCCCATTCACCATCCTTTGGGTAACACTCCTTTGTTCACTGTATTTAGGAGTTTTTGTTTGTTTGTCTCTTTTTTCCTTTGTTTGTTTGGTTTCTTAAATTCAATATACGAGTGAAATCATATAGTATTTGTTTTTTTCTGAGTGACTTACTTTACTTAATATTATACCCTCTAGGTCCCTCCATATTGTGGTAAATGGCAAGATTATTCTTTTTTTATGGCAGAGTACTATTCCATTTGTGTGTGTGTGTGTGTGTGTTTGTGTATTCTTTATCCATTCATCTATTGATGGACACTTGAGTTACTTCCATATTTTGGCTATGGTAAATAACGTGGCAATAAACATAGGAGTGCACATATTTGCAAAACAGTGGCTTTTAAGTGTGGGTGTGACATAGGAAACCAAAATTTTAGAGGTTAATCTAGCATGGTATAGTCAATGAACTATAAAGAGACAAAGAGTTATTAAAATAGATGTGGAATATCTCTGTCATACACAAGGGGACTATCCTGGGTGCTGTTATATGACCCTTTGCTATCAGAAAGGAGAGAGGACTCAGAGCAGGAGAGAGCCTGAAATATAACTCCAATAGTGCCTTGAAGTATCTATTAGTTGCAAATAAGGATGGGAAAAACAGTCTGTTACCCTTTAGCTTTCCTTTTTTTAAGAATGTAAGAACTAAACCAATATTTTTAAGAACTTGAAGTTCTGATGCTAATTGATTCCTTGATTTTGAAAAAAGAATGTATCAAATCGTTGGGCCCTTTAGGATTCACAATTAATACATGTAGAAGGTTTAGAACTGCCTGCAGAGTATGGTAAGCACTAAATAATATTAGATATTAACATTATTTCTCTCTTATGTCTGTGCAAGACTACTGATAATAGCAACCTATTTGATGTAAATTGTAATAGCTTGCATTTTTATTTATTAACATTTTAGTGTACTTTTGCTTATTCTGCCTTGTGCCAGAATTAGTCCTTGTAGCTTCTGATACCAAGTTCTCTCTTTAAATCACACAAACATGAAATCAGGATCTTGTAAATCTAAAATTCAGTGACTTTAATATTAACAAAGGGGACATTGTAAATAATGTGAAGGTGTTGGAAATGTAAGTTCTAATTTAAATAGCATGACTATGAATTCTTTGGGTATCTGATGATACTTTGGAGAATTGTCAAGAAGAAACATTCAGCTGAGGGAAACAAGGTAAGTCATCGAATTATTTGCCCACCTTGCCAGTATGGGATCTAGCTAATATGAGTGAAAGAGCGACAGAGACAGAGAAAGTTTTAAACTATCCTGCTTGTTAATGAAATTTTGCTACTTGTATTTTTTTTTCCTATGAGAATCATGTTTTTCTTCAAGGGCTATATGAAGAAAAGTATTAAAAATGAGCTTCGATTCTTGGAAAGGACTAAAGGTAGGCTATAACCACAGAAGCATATTGGCAAATTAATTGAAAATGGACATACCCACAATCTAAAGTAAAGCTCTTTTTAAAAAAATAACTTCTATTTATTTTTTCTGATTATAGAAATACTGAGAATATTGTGATAACCTGAAAAATATCCTTGGGATTCACTATTTATGAAATTCTCATTATTTCTACAAGAAATAATTCAATCACTTTTCAAAAATAACAAGAGAAAGTGGTGAAATCATAATTTCTTAATTAATGCAACCCTTTATTTAAAAAACTGATTGAAGTCCAACATGTGTCAAGCAAGTGCCAAATGAGCCGCACCAAAGCACTTCTTTATTACTTGTATTGTTCTAACTTAGTCTTATAGAAAGTCTTTGACTCTCAATATTACGTATTTAATTATTATTATTATTTCATACATCTATTTAAGTCAAAAAAAATGTCACAGCCACTTAGACTTTAGCTGATGTCATATTGTCATTACTGCTCTCTATAATGTTGGTAAATATTAAGTGGTTTCAACCCAGGGTCAGGACTAGGGTGAGGCAAATGTGTTACTCACCTTGTGTGCAAACAATTCAATAATGAAGACAGTAAGATTTTTATGCAAAATTTAAAAAAATGCAAATTCCACTATAAAAATTGAATTTATCTATTTTCCAAGTTTTTTTTTTTAAATTCCAGTTAGTTGATATACAGTGTAATATTAGTTTCAGGTATAGAATTTAGTGATTCAACAACAACAAAAAAAACATGGAATGTTAAATACAGACAGGATTGTACCTTGCAATTTCACAATTCCTCTCACTTACTTGGATTTAAGTCTGTCTATTTCAACCTATCAAGCAGGTGAGCTCCTCCAGGAAAACAAATGCCTCCTCCCTAAGCTCACCTTTGCAACCCCTACATGAGATGACTATGCATCTTTGTTTATGACTTGAACAAGTGTGACTATTCATACTCTTCTTTTTCACTCTACAAAATAACCTGATCTGTTAAATTATATGGAAATTTGTCCATACAAAGCTTAGAATTACTTTAAAATATACTGTAGGAAGCCAATTAAATAAATGAATTTATTTTTACAACACTCCTTCTAATTCTCACCATGCTTTGTTCAATATTTCTCATACTGACTTGTCATTTTTTCCCCCAGGCAAACCTTTGAGACTTAACTGCATTATACCATGGAAAATATTAACAACGTCACTGAATTTGTTCTGTTGGGACTTTCCCAGAATAAGAAAATTAAAAACTTGTGCTTTCTACTCTTCTTATTTTGTTACATAGCGATTCGGATGGGAAACTTGCTCATAATGATTTCTATCACATGCAGTCCGCTAATTGACCAACCTATGTATTTCTTCCTCAATAAACTTGCCCTCTCAGATCTGTGTTATACCTCAACAGTGACACCCAAGCTAGTCACCGACTTGCTGGCAGAAAGTAACATGATTTCTTATACCAGCTGTATGGCACAGCTTTTTGTCATGCATTTCTTTGGGGGGATTGAAGTCTTTAGCTTCACAGGGATGGCCTATGACCGCTACGTGGCCATCTGCAAACCTTTGCACTACACTGTCATCATGAACAGGCAGAGGTCTTATGCCATAGTCATTGCTAGCTGGACTGGGGCATTTCTGCATTCTTTTGTCCAATGTCTCCTTACCATCAATTTACCTTTCTGTGGCCCCAAAGAAATAGATCACTACTTTTGTGATGTGTATCCTTTGCTGAAACTGGCCTGCACAGATATTTACAGAGTTGGGATCCTAGTGGTTGCCAACTCAGGCATGATGGGCTTGGTGATCTTTGTGGTGTTGGTGCTGTCTTACTTATTGATTTTATACACCATCAGGGCTTACCCTGCAGAGAGCCGCACCGAAGCTCTTTCCACTTGCAGTTGCCACGTCACAGCTGTGGTTCTGTTCTTTGTGCCTGTTCTCTTCATTTACATTCGACCAGCCACAACTTTCCCAGAAGACAAAGTGTTTGCTCTTTTCTACACCATCATTGCCCCCATGTTCAACCCGCTGATCTACACGCTGAGAAACACGGAGATGAAAAATACCTTGAAGAAAGTGTGGTGCCAGAAACCATGTTTGATTAGAAGGCAAGTCATTACATAACCTACTTAAGTGATAGTTACTGTACTTGAAAAACCATGAACTTTGCTGTAAGAAAAATAAGTATAGACATTGGTGTCACTGCATTAATATAATTTATCTTGAAGTACTTTCTTTTTTCTTTATTGACTTGTTTCTTATATACATTTTCCCCTAGTAATCTGAGTCATTTTCTTGTTGAAGTTCTGTTACATTTTTCTTTGATATATTTTTCCTTTGGATTTTATCTGTAAGTTGCTAACTGAAGGTCTCCCTTCTAAACTCCCTATGCTTTGGATTCATGAATGAATCTTTATATGTACATAAGCTACATTCATATTAATCTTCCCAGACATAAATGGTCCTCGCTGCTTTCTCATCAGAAAGGAGCATCAGGAACTTAGAATCATGTTTTTCACTTAGCTCATGAGTTTCCATATTCACTGCAACAATTTAAAAAGCAAAAATTATTTAAATAGGGTCTAAGCAGTAAAAACACTATGTATGAAATAATGGTTGTATAAAAATGGGAAGAGTTTTTCTAAAATGACTTACTCAGATCATTTCAAAATCATAGCATTTTAAAAATTATAGAAATATTTGCTATAAAATAGTAATGAAAAAGTAATATTAGTAATAAATAGGGTAGCCATATAATTCATTCTCCAAACTGAGCCTCATTTGAGTGTGAAATGAGGGTCTACTGACAATTGTGCTGACACAATAGGCCATACAATGAGATTTTGTCAGGAGAATAGGAAGTTTGGCTACTGTTAAATGTCTAAGTATGGATGCCCTAGTAGAAAGGTTAGCGGCAGTTAGATTAATATTACTTTTAGCCAATGCAATTGTGAAAACAAATATTAATGCCAGTGTTGAAACTACTTGATCCAGAACATGCTTAAATTTATTTTTTCCATTGCCATCAAAATGAAAACTATAACTTTCTAATTTCTATAGAACTTCTATACATCTGGATATCTATAGATGTCTGTAGAATTGAAAAAGTTTTTCAAATAATTGAAGTAAATAATGAAATTGGACTCATTGGACATCATGAAACTAATATGATGGAATGGAGTGAGGCATTGTAATGCACAGGTTATGGAGGAAATTAACATAGACTGAATATTTAAATGAATATATAAATGGAGCAGCAAAAAAAGGTCATAACACAATGTGTAATGAAAAATTTTAGAAAAGTTCAAATAGAAAAATATGATTAGAGACTTGTCTTTATAAGGGGCATATTTGTAAAGGTATTAAAAATTCAAGAGAGTTGTTCCTAGAGCAGCTGATAACCTAACTGAATCTTTAGTGAAATTATTATACAGCCTACATCATGATACATGTCAGTTCGTACTAGTTCATTAAAGGTAACTATGGAAGCAGTGAGGAAATTATTAACAAATGCTTTATTTTTAACACTTGATTTTGGGTTAAACTCTTAAATTTATTGTCTAATAAAAATGATTTTGATTACATATAACTGGTATTGCAAAGTAAACCAATAACAGAGATCACAATTAAGATTCAAATGATTTCTCCTAATGCTCAAAAAAATATGAAGTTGATAACAGTGGATAATTAAGCAGGTAGATGAAAAATATCTTCCTACTTGAGGGATCCTGGAAAGGCAACTATGCTTTCCTCCTCTTTTTCTCCCTCTGTAAAATTGAGGTAATAGTAACTACTTCATAAGGTAATTGT
The DNA here is from genome assembly GCF_002201575.2 of Neomonachus schauinslandi. Lineage (NCBI taxonomy): Eukaryota > Metazoa > Chordata > Mammalia > Carnivora > Phocidae > Neomonachus > Neomonachus schauinslandi. Next base: position 13,804,907 of record NC_058413.1, on the reverse strand, counting down.
AAAAATGAAAGGAAATGAGTATTGTCCTAAGAGAAGAAACTGCTCAGAATAAATTTTTATTATTGTTATTATCCCTAGTATCTGTACATTAATTTCTTTTTTTATTTTTTTTAAAGATTTATTTATTTATTTGAGAGAGCGAGAATGAGAGAGAGAGTGTACATGAGAGGGGGGAGGGTCAGAGGGAGAAGCAGGCTCCCTGCCGAGCAGGGAGCCCGATGCGGGACTCGATCCCGGGACTCCAGGATCATGACCTGAGCCGAAGGCAGTCGCTTAACCAACTGAGCCACCCAGGCGCCCTGTACATTAATTTCTGTGAAGCCTCGAATTAAAAATTTTAACAATATTTCATTTTATACTTTGAATTTTTTATTTTAGAATGATAAGATTAAGATTTTTGTGACTTATGTCCATACATGTTTAAATAACATTATAATAAAGCATGATTTCAATCGATGCAAGATATTTGTGAGGATTTTTTTCTTAAAAAGCTCTAAAACTATAATTTTGAATTAATGATCTAATTATCTGCTTTATTTTACAGATGAGTAAACTGAAATTCAGAGGTTTAACATTTCTCTAAGCATCAAACCGGAACTTAGAGGGGTAGTTAAGTAGTTTGGTAAAGAAAAAGAATTTTTATATAAATTGATAGCAAATGTCAAAGTATTATTTCAAGCTTTCCAGCAAGAAAGAAATCTTCATAAAAACCAGATCAAAGATTTCACTCTTGATAGTAACATGTATAAAATAAAGAGTAGAAGATGGATTCAGATGAGATTTTTAGACTAGATGCAACTGAGGAATGTCTGCTTAAAAAAAAAAAAAGCCAAACCCACATAGTTGGATGAGTGAATCCAACTTCTCCAAAGAGGCACTTCTTTCCATTAAATTCCATCAGAGAATTGCTTAAATGTTCCATTCCCTCTCCCCCTCCTCTCACTCACTCACTCTCTCTCATCTATCTATCTATATCTCTCTATCTATCATCTATCTATCTATTATCATCATCTATCTACCCCAATAATCTCTTCTATAGTTTATGTCAGATACTATTTTCAGATTATTTTAAACTTGAATTCAGATAGTAAATGAAAATCTTTTACTTTGAAAAAATCCTTAATTTTGAAGGATTTATATTTTCTTCCTTTCCACAGGGCAGGTAGCTGTGGTTTACTCCTTGACCACATACATGGAATGTCAAACCAGTTAAAATAGCATGATTTCAGCCATACTAATCTTTGCTACCCATACACTTTTTGGGGTGTCTTGTCTGGCTGAATGGATCCAGAGTGAATCCCTTCTTGGCTATATGAAGCCAAAATATATGGAAGTAGAAAAATATGTGAAGAAGGATACATATCAACACAATGGTGGAGTCTAATGTCCTAGTGGATCATTAAACCATGACGGGGATTCCTATGAGGGATGAGAAACAGAGCTATGTGACAAAATATTTATAAATTCATTCAATAAATATTTATTGAACACCTAATATGTACTATACGCTTTGCTGGCTATTAGGAAATTAGCAGTGAAAAAACTATGACATGACCCCTACCTACTTTCATGGAACTTAAAACTTAGTGAAGGATGAAAACAAGTGAAGCACATCAGCAAAGGAATATGAAAGAGGAACCCACTGATGGCAAGCTGATGTTTAAGGCTTGGCCTTTACATATTCTGACTAATTTTTCCATTGGCAAGGAATCAAAGAAAGAGGATGTGTGATGAGATGATACCCATTCACATCCAAAGATGAATAGCCTTCAAATCATTGGCTTCCCTTTCCAAAACCTTTCAGTGCACCAAACTTTCTTTATGGCATTTTTCATCTCTGTGTTTCTAAGTGTGTAGATGATAAGAGGATTGAGCATGGGGACAATAATTGTGTAGAAGAGTGTAAACACTTTATCTTCTGGTACAGTTGTGGCAGGTCTAATGTAAACAAAGATCGACCCTGGTTCTGAAAATAGCTCTGATACTTAAATGCAAGATTTTTACTTCCTTGAACAATTCCTTCCTTCTTCCATAAAATGAGCATTGCAGTGCCTAACTTACAGAATTACTGTGAAACTCAAATAAAATAATGCATATGAAGCTCAATGTTCAAAAATCTACTAGTTGCTTCTGTTTTCTCATTGAAACTTCCTATAGGGTTATAAATGCAGGAGGTACTCAAGATATTCAAGCGGTAGGAGATCCTAGTAATTAAGAAGTTAAGTTCTGGAGCTACATGAAATAAGATAGGATCTTGGCTCCAAAACTCAGGGAAAAATCTTGGGGAAAAATATGTAACCTCATTTTCTTCATTTATAAAATGAATAATATGATAACTCTGAGGTCTATTATAAGAATTCCATGAGTTCATTTATGTAAAAGCTAAGTACAGAACCTGGTATATAAAAATTAGATACTCAATAAATATTTTAGCATTAATATTATACATTTTTGCCATATCAGTGAACATAAATATAAATTAAGAATAATATGCCATATCATTATTCTTATTACAAATTTTGAATAGCTTATTACAAACACATAATATTTCAACATGGGTGAATGAAGGTAGGTGGATAAGACATAGCATAGTTTCCCTGCCACGAACAATCTGTTCTTTCTTACAGGGCTGGGTTTCTCACATCAGGATTAATATTCTCTCATTTAAACAAAATCTTCCCCTCCTTGTCAGTTGACCTTCAACTCACAAAACTGAAGGTCAGTGTGTTGCTTATGACAGTCATTTAATGCTCTTCTTTTCTTTCCTTTGGATTCATTGACCCTCCCTACATTAGTTGGATGTTCATATCCCCCTTTCACCCCCCCAAAAAAAGTCTATATTAAACCTAGAAAGAAACATACCTCATAGATACATTTGAGTAAATGCATTTGAGTAGGCTGACTGAACATTTTTCCATACAGTTTGCTTCTTCAGTCTTAGGTTCATACTGGTATTTTGCTTTTCAATCATTTTATATTCAGCCCCTTCACTGAAACACTGTCCAGTGACCTGCTGAGCCAGTACATCCTTCTTCATATTCAACGGTCCTTGATCATGGATTATGGAGGGCTAATGATATGACTACATTTATGACATTCTAAATAAGACAAAACGAATAAATCTACTAATACTTTGATAGCTCTTGAGAAAATGGTACTGATGACTCGAACATCCAACACAAAAATCTTAGGTCCACCATAGCTACAGTTTGTTATAGATGGAAGAAAGGCGGAGGCTTTCTCCAAATTAAAAAACAAAACAAAATGTATTTTTAATGATTATGGATTTTTTCCATCCAAAGGTTTCTTTTTTTATTTTTTATTTTTTTATTTTTATTTATTTGCGAGAGAGAGAATGAGAGACAGAGAGCATGAGAGGGAGGAGGGTCAGAGGGAGAAGCAGACTCCCTGCTGAGCGGGGAGCCCGATGTGGGACTCGATCCCGGGACTCCAGGATCATGACCTGAGCCGAAGGCAGTCGCCTAACCAACCGAGCCACCCAGGCGCCCATCCAAAGGTTTCTTAAAAACATTAGAACCAATCATAATCAGAATGATTCAAGTATTCTTTTGAAGTAAAATGACTGGTATATTTATGAACTGGATTTAACTTACCAGCTGCTTAACTCAGCTGACAGATTTCTTGTTAAGATGAGGTTTCACACCTAAGATAAAGTCAGAATAAAAGAAAAATTAGCATTGCTCTGCAATAATAAATCACAAATTGCATAAAGTCTTAGAACTCTTGTGATATATACCACTAATAGAGATACATATGGTAAACTGAACCAAATTTGAGATTTTTAGCATATTACTTTTCCATTTCAAAAAAAGAATTGTCTCTCTGACATCCATTTGCCTTGAAAAATTATATATATACCTTTATAATTGTACATATATATTGATATTTATATATAGATGTATTTTGATATATATTGTATATAGATATACTTTTTGATATCAATTGGTAATTAAAGCAAATTCTGAGAAAACATGTTATATAAAATAGCTCTCACATCCCTGAGGGTTTAGAAATTTCCCATTAGTGTACTTTGCCAAAGATATGAGCTATCACTTAAATTTCTCCCTAATAGCAATGCCAAAGTCAATAATTATATTTCCTTAATACATCAGTATTCAAAGCACTGAGATTAGACCTGGGACAGAGGACTGTAAGGAAACATTGTACAGAAAAATATTACCATAGATAAAATGGTATCAATTCCTTAATTTAAAAAATATTTACTTTCATGTACACCTAAAAAGGGTCAATTGGGGTGCCTGGGTGGTGCAGTCAGTTGAGTCTCCAGTTGGTTCTTGGTTTCTGCTAGGGTTGTGGTCTCAGGGTCATGGGATCAAGCCCCAAGTGGGGCTCCCCGATCTGTGTGGAGTCTGTTTGGGACTCTCTCTTCCTCCGCTCCTCCCCCACTCTCCCCATCTCTCTTTCTCTCTCTCTCTAAAATAAGGAATAATTTTTTAAAGATTTTATTTATTTATTTGAAAGAAAGAGAGCGTGAGAGAGAGAGAGATCATGAGCAGGGGGCAGGGGTAGAGGGAGAAGCGACTCCCTGCTGAGCTGGGAGCCCATCCCAGCACTCAATCCCAGGACCCTGAAATCATGACCTGAGCCAAAGGCAGACACTTAACTGACTGAGCCACCCGGGTGCCCAATAAAAAAATCATCTAAAAAATAAAATAAAAAGTGTCAGTTGGATAAAATTCAGTGTAGAGAATGCATATGGTGGTAGAAAAGAAATAGTCTCTGCCTTCAGTGAGGCTAGAGACTAGAGGGTCAGGTAATAAACAGAGCAAACAAATGTATGATTACAAGCAGCATATTCAAAAGCAAAGAACAGGGTGCTGTTAGTCTTTTTTCTTTTAATTTATGGAAACTATTAAATAGTAAGTCTTTGACTTTTTTATGTTATACAGATAATGCTACTTGTCCCTTGAATTAGTGTTTAAGTAATTCTACAAGACACTTGTGTTTTCTCATCTTTTTTATACCTAAAATATCCTGTCTTTAGATTCATTCTAAAACTGCAATTACATGATTTAATTAACTTTAAAAAAATATACTTTGTCTTTATTGTCTGCTGAAAGCTTGTTAGATCTTTTCAATTATTATTGAAATTGTTTTAAGCAGCAGATGTCTATGAATGCATCTATTTTTATAGTTTCTTTTTAAATTTCAGCAATATTTTAAGACATCTGCATGCTCAGATTTTTAATTTTCAGGTTTGATTCCTCATTTCAAGAAAGTTATCTTTAGTGGGAATGTCTTTAATATATTTGTTTTTTGAATGTAATAACTGGAAAACTTATAATTCTTATAGTATATCTCAATTTCTTTATTAGAAATATTATTATGTACCTTACATAAGCAATAGGTGTGTTGGGAGGTGTGGGGGTCCCTAAATCCAGAATGCCTGGTTTCAAACACCAACTGTTCTACTGGTTCTGGGAGACTTTCCTATAGGCTTAAAGTAATAAAGGGATTTTACATCATAGTAAAATATTTTAAAACTCTTCAATATTGAGGTGTTTCTTACAAGTACTTTACCTTTACCATGTTGTTCTATTTTCTTCAATATCTACTTCCTTCAATGAACTTTTTTACCCTCTAATGTCCTCCTCAGTTCCTTGACGATAGCATTAAATTCTCCCTTTCCTTAATTTATCTCAATGTCCTAACTAGCAGGTGTTGTAGTGTTAAAACTCCTTCTGTTTCCCAATTTAGCATGTAGTCTGTTCCTTTCAAGCTGAAATTTTCCTGGTGAACTTTTTACTATGTTTATATGCTCCAGAAATGAATAATGCATCTTATAAAATTATAATCATATGCTCTCAGGCTAGAAACAGTTTATCTCATATGTGACTTTCTTTAAATCAACCAACGGCTGCAATGATTTGGTGAAGCATGCCCTGGACTGAGAATTAGAGATAGATTTTTTGCTATTAATTTAGTAAGAAAAACACTCAGATTCCATGAGACAGCTTTTTCATCTATAAAATGGGGTAGATTGTAATTCTATGAAATGAAAAAAATGGTAAAAATATCTAGAATTAATAAGAAAATTGGTAAGGTAGTTAGATATAAGATATGTATACACCAAAAAAATAGATTGTATTTAATCTAGGAATAAAACATAGAAAGGGAAGTAAGAGGTTCTATTTACAATTAAGAAAACAAGTTATTTATATATATATTTTACTAAGAGAAGCTGTGGATCAATAGGAAGAAAATCATATAACCTTAATTAAAGCCATAAAATAAACACTGACAGAATCATATCTCAAAGATTTAGATCAGGAGATGATATTATAAAAACAGCAATTTCTTGAATTAACATGTAAATGTAATTTTCTTTTCTTTTTTTGTAAGGATTTTATTTATTTATTTGAGAGAGAGAGAGAAATAGCAAAAATGGAGTTAGGTGCAGAGGGAGAGGGAGAGAAAGAAGCAGACTCCCCGCTGAGCAGGGAGCCAAACATGGGGCTCATATTGGAGCTCAATCCAAGGACCCTGAGATCATGAACTGAGCTGAAGGCAGATGCTTAACTGACTGAGCCACCCAGGTGCCCCTGTTTTATTTTAGATGAAAGAAAGTTTATTTTGTTAAAGAACAAATTTGAAAGAGGATAAAATCATGATTTTTATACAAATAATGAACAAACACCTCAAAGGTTTTATTTAACTCAGTACTGAATGCAGAAACCAGTAAGATGTTACCACTGGTTCAGACAACATGTTCCACACATTTATAGTCTGGTAAAGAAGGCTGAAATGAATTTATAAGTGGATGCAAAACTAGCAAAATATCCGCAAGGTTCCCATCAATTGCATTTCATTGGACATAATTTGCATTTCTATGGACAAGCATTCCTATTATTTTCTATGAGTTAACTTCTGTATCTATAGCATTGTAAAATATTCTGGTCAAAGACAATGAAAAGTGGATAATATGAATGGAAGAGCTAAGAACTTTCACTAAATTGCAAAGGATCTCATCATTTTTCCCTACAGTTTTATGCAGATATCAATGATCCCACTGGAAAGAGAATAATTGCTCTTGAAGAGAAAGGCAGGAGAATCAATGAAGTGATGACAAAAACATGTTCTTGAGAAGATGAGAAGTTTTATTTTTCAATAATACAAGTCAGGCTGGCCTGGAAGACAGAGCTTCTGAAATAACGTCAAAGTTCAAGGTTTTGCTGGTCTTCTTGCCAGAGACTCTGCTTATTGTACCAGAAAGTGATCTTTCATATTTTGGCTCTGTTGCTGTTCTCTGGAATGTACCTCTTCACGCCCTTCTGATATAGTTTTGAATGTTGGTGAGGTCCAGAGCTGATGTCCAAGAAATAATTCTTGAGACATCTTTGGTGCAAAAAGGTGGTTTTATTAAAGCACAGGGACAGGACCTGTGGGCGGAGAGAGCTGCAATGGGGTCATGAGGAGCAGCACATTATATGCTTTCAAGTTGGGGAGGTGTTAGGGATAGCGTAAGCCTTCCAGGTATTTTGGAAACAAGGTTTCCAGGATCCTGAGGGGGCTTGCTATCGTTAGGAAAGGTCTTTTATTACTATTTAGTAAACCCTTAGTCATGAGACCCTTCAGATGTATATAGATGGGTCATATGCTTGCAGGATGATTGCCAAAACACGGATCTTGGTGGGTAGAGATAAAGAAAGTTTCCAAAGGAATTTTTATATGCTAAAGTGGACTTACAGGGTCCTGGGGTTGGGTTAAGATTGCCTTTTGTCCTTAGCAAGGTATTAACATCAAGGCAGCTGAGTGCCTCAAGGAATGTCACTCAGCGTGTTTCAAGGACTTGTAAATGGGCTGTGGGTAGTAAGGAAGTTTAATATTTTTTCTTCTGCCTCTGTATCCCACATCATTTCTTTTTTTCCCCCACATCACTCTCTTAGGAGCTCTGGTATAGCTGTTGAGAATTAGACAAAGAACAACTAAGAAAGTATGTCGGTGTATTTTTCAAGAATTTTTAGCATGTGATATTTTCACTTCCATTTGTTGCTTATTTTAAACTGAGTCACAGTACTCTGTTATTTTTCTCTTTATGTTCTCCACCCATTTTAGGAAAGCCTCAACAATAAATAATAACCCATCTTTATTTAGTATGTCTTCTATATCAGCCTGAAACAAATACTTCTGCAAGCATTTCATGTCTGAAAAAGTTTCTAAACAACTTTTGAGTTTCTCCTCAGTTCTAATTAATTATCCAATGGCCTGATTTTAATCCTAGCTGTTACTGATTTGGAGCAAATTTTAATTTTCTTCAGGGTGACTTTCAATTACCATTAAAACCAAACCCAAACCAAACCAAAACAAAACCTGTCTTTAATTTTTACAGTGCTAAAAAAGCATACCACTGAGTTTAAGTGATATTTTCCACTTGCCCATTCTGAGAAAAATGTAAGTTCACCGGGAACAGGCATGTGACATTAATATGTGAGTGGTCCCCAACTTTTTCCATCCTTATACCCCACATCTGCACAGAAAGGTGCTAGAATTAGCCAGAGAGGTGCAGTTAGTTTATATATGAAGAGAGCTAGGAGAGCACGTGCCTTAAAGCAGAAGAGAAGGTTTTAATATGCGGCTTGGGATGAAGTGCTGGTGTTCAGCATGAGAGATGCTCCAGAATACCACTGGCTACAAAATGATCAGAATAGAAGGAGAATTTTTTGAGAAATATGTTGTGGCACTTGAATTAGGTATGTTAGGATATTCTTTAATAGATGAAAGTAAAAGTTCAGAATTATTTTTTTTAGCATTGTTTGGTGGCTAGAATTGGCTTCATTGAATGTAGCCATGCCTAAAAATGAGCTATGTAGGTTTGCAGGGTTAATTTGTGTAGCACACTGCCTTGGGTAGTCTGCTGATAAATATCTAAGTTAGTTGCACAGACAAAGGATCAACGGGGCAGAGGTTATATAAATAAGAAAACTAGAAAAGAAAGCTCAGCAGAGAGAAATCTGGGGAATCCTAATCTTTTGCTCATATTTGGGGCTACACACGCAGCTACATACAAGACACAGAGACAAGCATTATGCATTTTAAAGGTTTCAGAGTAGAGAAGTCATGTATTCAACAAACTCTGTGGTGAAAATCAGGGATGCGTTTCAATTTATGTCCTTACTTCCCATGACATGACACCAAAATTTCCTTATGGCATTCTTCATCTCCATATTTCTTAATGTGTACATGAGAGGGTTGAGCATGGGGGCAATGACAGTATAAAAAAGAGCAAACACTTTGTCTTCTGGTAATGTAGTTGCTGGTCGAATATAAATAAAGAGTAAAGGAGCAAAAAAGAGAACCACCACAGTGATGTGGGAACTGCATGTGGAAAGAGCTTTGTGACGACTCTCTGCAGAGTAGGACCTGACAGTATATAGGATCACAGCATATGATACCAGCAAGACCACAAAAGTCACCAGACCCATCAGTCCTGAACTGGCAACGACTAGGAGACCGATTCTGCTTGTATCTGTGCAGGCCAGCTTCAGCAAAGGATACACATCACAGAAGAAGTGATCTATTTCATTGGGGCCACAGTAGGGTAAAACAATGGTGAGGAGAAACTGACCAAAGGAATGTAGGAACTCACCAAAACAGGAAGCTGCAATCATGGCATCGCACTTCCACCTGCTCATGATGAGGGTGTAGTGCAGGGGCTTGCAGATGGCCACATAGCGGTCATAGGCCATCCCAGTGAGGATGAAGACCTCAATCCCCCCAAAGAAGTGCATGGTAAAGAGCTGTGTCATGCAGCCATTGTAGGAAATGACCTTCTTTTCTTCCAGCAAGTCAATGATTAACTTGGGGGTCACAGTGGTGGTGTAGCAAACGTCTGCCAGGGATAGGAAGCTCAGGAAGAAATACATTGGGTGATTAATAAGTTGACTGCAGGTGATAGAAATTATGACAAGCAGGTTTCCAATCAAAATTGCAATGTAACAAAGTAAGAACAGTAAAAAGCAGAAGATTTCTATTTCCTTTTTCTGAGAAAGTCCTAAGAGAATAAATTCTGTGATGTTATTCCTATTTTGCATGATCCAGAGCAGTTTGTAGCTACCTGAAATTAGATAAATTATGAATTCTTATGATATATATTTAAATATGAAGAGACGCTATCTTTCGTTGGTAAGGGGCAGATTATAATGGAAAGCGTTCAAAGGTTGAAGAAAATAGAAATCTAAATTTTATCAGTGAAGGCTTTTCTGCAGGTCTTTTTGTCCCTTTCTTGAAAATATTAATTAGTGATAAACATCTTAGGTGCCCGAGATGAATAGTAACATTGTAAAATACAGTATATTTATGTAATCATTCTTAACATGTATTATAAAACATCACTGGATAATATGCCTCAATAAAATTACAAAAATGGTATTTTTGAGAAAGAAAAATATCCTTGCTGTTCTCATTCTTTATTACTGAGAAAATAGACACACAAATGAAACATTGAGAGAAAAAACACAAAAATGCAAATTTATGTCATATAATAGGTGGATAATGTTATATGTGAGAAATTTCCTGCCCTATGTCCCATGTGGAAAGAGAATAAATAGAAAAACCAACCAATGTATTTAGAACTGTGAAGTATTTATACATGGGTATAATCAGTTATATTTCTCTTGTGCTTAATTTGTAAATATATCTAATTTACAAATGAAGGATGCATTATATTTCATAGTCAATAAATGGATAACAAGAGAAGTATGAATATCTCTATTTTTCAAAACAAATGCCTTTGACATTCATCAAGGCATTTGAGGATAATGGTAATAGGTAGAGCTTGGATTTTAGAGTCTCCCTGTGATGCCCTACTTGCTTGCATAAATTGGCTTCTTTTTAATTGATGTACATAAATTGTTCACTTTTTCCTAACCACCCATCCTGAAAGTGTGTGCTCCTTTCACTTAGACATTGCCAGTCTTAACATCTCTTTCCTCCTTCATTCCCATTGAATTTACTTCCCTCTCACTGCAACAAAGTAATGTACAACCAGTTCTATTAATGTCATTTTGGTAACATCTGTCAAACCTCAGGACAGAGAAATTCCTTTCTTTTGGTAGACTTTCAAATGTCATCGATAGACTAAGGAAGAATTTTTGAGAAATAAGCGTTCAACTTCCCGCTAAATTATACCATCAATTCTCTGCTTTGGCTACACAGAACACTGAACCTTAGTATTTAAAACATTTTGTGTTAATTATTCATAACTTCAGCACCAATATATTTACAATTGATTTTCAAAACTATAACATGTCCCTTCCCCTTTTGCCTTTCAGTGGAGTTACCATTCAAATTTATGTACATAAATTTCCTAAAGTAGGGTTTTGAAAAGAAAAAGATATAAATCTATCCAGTGTATGAGAGTTAATATCAATTGTCACAAATTGATATTTTGGTATCCTTTGCTCCATAAAATGAAGAAGGAATATTGATAGTGGTCAAATAAGCCATCTCACTCAATTGACAATTACATATTAGGCTTTTAAAATCATTCCCAACAACTTAAAAGAATTTAGTGCTCTAGTATAACTTCTCCCAAAAATTCTATTCTTGTGATTTAGGGAAAGGAACTGCAAGTTAAAGTTTTAATTACAGTCTAATTTTACTTCACGATTAACTTGCTGCATGAGGTGATCAATTAACTTAAGTTTTCCTCGATTTTATCCCTTAATGGCACTCTAAAATTCTGCTAGATCTAATCTGCAGGGAACTTTTTGTCAGGGAACAGATTAAATCACATTTGAAAAGTATGGTGCAAGGGCAATTTTATTAAGAGTATGCTTTCAGACCCAAAATGGAAAATCCATAGAATGATTAGGGATTATCAGGAAAATAAACAAGGCTTTTAAAAATGCAGATTAGTTTGTTTTAGCAAATACTCAGATATTTCAGACAAACTACACTATTCTTTTAAAAAGTATAATTATATGGGGCGCCTGGGTGGCTCAGTCGTTAAGCGTCTGCCTTCGGCTCAGGTCATGATCTCAGGGTCCTGGGATCGAGCCCCGCATGGGGCTCCCTGCTTGGCCGGAGGCCTGCTTCTCCCTCTCCACTCCCCCTGCTTGTGTTCGCTCTCTCGCTGTATCTCTCTCTGTCAAATAAATAAAAATCTTTAAAAAAAAAAAAAGTATAATTATATGAATGCCCCCAATGCACCTTGTTAAAAAGATGGGGGAAAAATGTGGAAAGGCCTATTATTTAATTTACTTTTAGAAATACAAAATCTACATAATACATGATTCAAAACCTATAATCTGTGTTCCTCAATCACTTGAAAGTATTATTTCCCCTATTTTCAAGTATTTCTATAGAAAGCGAAGAAGGGATGACTCCTATACAAGACAAGATTCATTTCCTATTTTTAAAGCATAGATAATAACATCAGTGTATCAGTAGATATCCCTTAAAACACTGGGCTGTTTGTAAAATAGAGCAAGACATCATCTGGCTCTATTACTTCTTAACTGGATGATTTTAATATGCTGCATTCCTTTCATGTATTCAGTTTAATCCTAAGTGATCTGTGGGTGTTAAACTAGATCCTTAACGAGACTTCTTCTGGGACTGACCTATCCGTGATTCTGACCTCAGTTAGGAGTCAGCAGCTATGGCTACTGATGGCCCAGTGCCTTTCTTCCAAACACCTCACAATAAATTTCAACTACAGCTTCAGGTTGCTGTCCCTATCTCCTTTAAGGTCAACAGAGTTAAATGCACAATCACAATAAAATGGCCTTTCTCCCCAAAAGAGGATCCCTTTCCCCGGATCCTTCATAGCTTGCTACTTTAAACTCCCTAAACACGGTTTCCTTTTGTGCTCTGGTACACAGAAATCTCCGGCAGTGCCTATAGGCTTAAACTTAAGTATTCTCTGGAACTCCTCCAGTAACGGACCTTTACCATGCCCAGTCAGGCCCTGTTCAATCCTGTCAGAGTCAATTCAGCTGCTCTTATTTCCAGAGAGATTTTACAGACTCCCGCAGCCCACCATGCTACTCACATTCCGATATTCCAAATCTTTCCTACTTTGAACTAACGACTTTGTTTCATATTGCATATTTTTGTCTGATTGTTAAATGCTTTGGCCTCTCTCTCTAAAGGAATCTCGGTGAGTGTTAGTGCCAGTATGTAAATGGACCCAATGGAAAAACAAAACAAAACAAAATAAAAGTTTATGCCTTTTAGATCTGTGTTGAATCTGTTGGGTGTCTGATTTTTGGACAAATTATGTGAACTTTCTGAACCTCACTTTTTAATCTATCAAGTAAGAAAAATAAATTTGATCTCCTGTCAATTTGGAAAAAGTCTAATGAATGAATGAATGAATTCATGCTTACTATGTGCCAGGTATTGTGCTTGATGGGCAAAAGGCTGAAGTCACCTCTGCTTCACTGAAGTTCTTATTTAGTAAGATAGTTATCTGGTTCTTCCATAGTAAGACTGTGACTGGATAATTAAATCATTAATTGTGAGGAATTCAATGAATAAGATAATACATTCATAATTTAATCAACTAGATGACAGTTGGCCCCAGCATGTATTAAAATATTTATTCCATTTCTTTCCTCTCTATAGCCACACATTATAGTTTGATCATTTTAAGTAATGAGTATGCATTTACCAAATTAATGAATAATTCACTTTCAATGTTTAAAAGAATGGAATGGAAGTTCATTTTAATTATATATCATTATCATTATATTTTTTCTTATATTGAAGAGATATAAAAATACAGAATGTTTATAATCAAATTTACTTTGAATGATAGAGATGCAGAGGTAGCCATTTAGAAAGGTCCTTTTGATTTCTACCAGTACCTGTTTGTTAGTAAAATTTATTTGGTAGTCACATAAATCTCATCCCTGTAACAGTCCCTCATTCCTTACTTAGTCCATTGGCTTACTGTAGAGATGACACTCTTGAGTGTAGTCTTTTATGTTAATACTCATGTCACTTTCCCCAAAAGTGGTGGTTCCTCCCTTGGTGGTCCCCAAAATGCACAGATATAAACCTGGCTGTGCTTTATTCTCCACTCTTTCACCCATCCTGGAGGCACATAAAGATCATCTTTATTAATTTCCTATTTTAACAGATAGCCCAGATTTGGCAGAATCAGAATAGGTGGTGTTTAAATACAAAACTGAAAAACACAAACTACAAATATGACATAGACGATTAACAAGAAGTAGGAATGGTCACTTGATATAGTCTGTATTTCTTGAGTTTTCCTTTTCAGATTTTCTCTGTATCCTTCACCAAAATACAAATCACTAACTTTCTGTTTTATTTCCCCTAAAATTATCTCAAGTCATCAAAAAACAAGACATTTAGCACTGTGATGTTTTGAATTCCTTTATGCAATTGACACAGAAAGGATAAATTATCATATATGGATCGTATAAAAAGTATGTAACCACAAGAGATGTTCTGTAATACCAGGTAGAAGAAGCAATAGTTTCAATAGCTTATTGTATACAAATTATGGCTAAAGTTTTCAAATAAACATCAGTCAAGGCATAAATAATCATTAAATTGATATTTTAACAATAAATTCTAAAATAATATTTCTTACTGATCTAAGGACAGTGAGTAATTATGGGTTGGTTGAATAAAACTTAACTGTGTCCAAGTCACCAGATATTTGGCTTACATCTAAGGTACATGCAATGATTCAAAACTACCACACTCAGAATCAAGTAATAAAGTCATTGAATGTGTCTTAATGAATTTCATTTTGTAGACTGTTCCGAAGAATCCTGAAGCTACAACTTACCTGCTCTCTAAGGTAAGGTGTCCAGTTTTCTTCTAAAGCAAATTCAAGAGTCTTCCCAGTTATATTTTAATACTCAGTAGAGGAAGAAACTGATATCTACAGCATTCATGTTGGCAACTATTCTTTATCACTCCTCAAATAGCACTACTATGGCATTCTCTGGGGGACATGAAAACAAAGACAATACATGGTTCTTATCTGATTCCCAAACAGCTTTACCTGGGAGATACCTAACTTGCAGAAATTTATTGCAGTATATTTGTGAGGTTAGAAATCCCCATTGGGATAATTGGACCAATGTGAAGCTGAACTTTTTTTTTTAATGTTTAAAAATGTTTTAACTTTATTCCAAGACCTAAAAATAATTTTATTTATCAAGGCAAATTTCTCTTGTTTGTATATGGAAACTAAGACCAGCTCAGATTCCATTTAATATGGGAATAGTTATACAGAAATTCTGATGACCTGAAACAAAGGTAATAATACTGTCACTTCAGAAAAAATTAGAAAGAGAAGAAAACTCTGGGTAGTAGATAAAAGGAAAACATTAATGTTGACTTGATTTACAGTTTGCAGAGGATGCTGAATATTCCAGCAGGCATCTCGTATTGTCTAATAAAAACTATTTATTTATTTCTTAAGA
Organism: Neomonachus schauinslandi; assembly: GCF_002201575.2. Classification (NCBI taxonomy): domain Eukaryota; kingdom Metazoa; phylum Chordata; class Mammalia; order Carnivora; family Phocidae; genus Neomonachus; species Neomonachus schauinslandi. Next base: position 13,789,455 of record NC_058413.1, on the reverse strand, counting down.
TACTATTACTCACTTGAGAAAAAGAAAGAGAGAGTAAGCAAGCACATGTGGGGAGAGGGTCAGAGGGGGAGGGAGAAGCAGACTTCCTACTAAGCAGAGAGCCCAATGCTCCCAGGACCCCGAGATCATGACCTGAGCCAAGGACAGATGCTTAACCAACTGAGCCACCATGCACGCCTAATAAAATTTTTTAATAAGCTACCACAATTTTTTGTCCTTTCCTTTTCAAGGTCCTTCCTTGGCTGTTGATTTTTTTGTCAAAAATTCATCCAAGCAATCCCCTTATACACCTCACCCCTGGAACAGAAGATATTCCCAAGTCTTTGTGTGTGTGTGTGTGTGTGTGTGCTTTATTTTTGACTTATAATTGATTTCTTAGTAACCATATCTTCTCTGATGTAATTTTCTCAAGAGCCATAGGCCATATTCCTCAAATTTGTTTACAGATGAAATTTGGCAGTTCAACAACTTTCAGTGTGTAATCCAGGAGCATTATTACATTTACAGTGTTGTGTAATGATCCCCACAGTATATTTCCAGAATTTTTTTCATCATCTCAAATGGAAACTATGTACCCATCATCCTTCCCTCTGCCCCTGGTATCCTCTGGTCTACTTGTTTCTATGAATTTGACTCATCTAGATATTTTATATAAGTGGAATCATACAATATTTGTCCATTTACGTAGGGCTTATTTCACTTAGCGTGATATTTTCAGTTTATCCTTGTTGTAGCCTGTGTCAGAATTTCCTTCCTTTTTATGGAAGAATAGTAATCCCTTGTATGCATATAGCACATTTTGTTATCCATTATCTGTGGGTGGACACTTGGATTGTCTCCACCTTTTGCCTATTGTGAATAATGATGCCATGAACATTGATATACAGATATCTATTTGAGTCCCTAATTTTAATTATGTTAAGCATATAACTAGTAGTGTTATATGATAATTTTACTTAGAGCATTTTGAGAAACCAACAAACTCTACTCTATGGTGGTTGCACCAGTTAAATTTACACCAGCACTGTACAAGTGTTCCAAATTCTAGACGTCTTCAGCCAATGATAATATTATTATCATTATTATTACTATTGCCATCTTAGTGAGTGTGGAATGGTTTTTCTCGTTGTGGTTTTGATCTGCATTCCTCTAGTAAATAATGACAGTGAACCCCATTTCACGTGTTTTTTCCCCCCATTTATACATCTTCTTTGGAGAAATCTCTACTCAAGACCTTTACCTACTGTTTGCTTGTTTGTTTGTTTAAATTCAATGAGCCAACATATAGTACATCATTAGTTTCAGATGTAAAGTTCCGTTATTCATCAGTTGCATATAACACCCAGTGATCATCACATCGCATGCCTTCCTTAATGCCCATCATCCAATTACCCATCCCCCCACCAAACTCCCCTCCAGCAACCCTCAGGTTGTTTCCTAGAGTTAAGAGTCTCTCATGGTTTTTCTCCCTCTGTGATGACTTCCCAATCAATTTTCCCTCCCTTCCCCTACGATCCTCTGTGTTGTTTCTTATATTCCACATATGAGTGAAACCATATAATTGTCTTTCTCTGATTGACTTATTTCACTTAGCATAATACCCTCCAGTTCCATCCACGTCCATGTAAATGGTAAGTATCCATCCTTTCTTATGGCTGAGTAATATTCCATTGATTATATATATCACATCTTCATTATTCATTCATCTGTCAGTGGACATCCCAGTTCTTTCCACAGTTTGGCTATTGTGGATATTTATTGCTGCTATGAACATTGGGGTGCAGGTGCCCCTTCAGATCACTACATTTGTATCTTTGGGGTAAATACCCAGTAGTGCCATTGCTGGGTCATAAGGTAGCTCTATTTTTAACTTCTTGAGTAACCTCCATAGTGTTTTCCAGAGTGGCTGTACCAGCTTACATTCCCACCAACAGTGAAACAGGATTCCCCTTTCTCCACATCCTCTCCAACATTTGTTGTTTTGTGTCTTGTTAATTTTAGCCATTCTGACTGATGTGAGGTGGTATCTCATTGTGCTTTTGATTTGTATATCCCTGATGCCAAGTGATGTGGAGCATTTTTTCATGTGTCTGTTGATCATTTGTACGTCTTCTTTGGAGAAATGTCTGTTCATGTCTTCTACCCATTTCTTGACTGGATTATTTGTTTTTTTGGGTGTTGAATTTGAGAAGTTCTTCATAGATCTTGGATAGTAACCCTTTATCTGATATGTCATTTCCAAATATCTTCTCCCATTCTGTAGGTTGCCTTTTAGTTCTGTTGACTGTTTCCTTTGCTGTGAAGAAGCTTTTTATCTTGATGAAGTCCCAATAGTTCATTTTTTCCTTTTGTTTCCTTTGCCTTTGGAGACACGTCTAGCAAGAAGTTGCTGCGGCCATGGTCACAGAGGTTGGTGCCTGTGTTCTTCTCTAGGACTTTGAGATTCCTGTCTCACATTTAGGTCTTTCATCCATTTTGAGTTTATCTCGGTGTATGGTGTAACAAAACGGTCCAGTTTCCTTCTTCTACATGTGACTGTCCAATTTTCCCGGCACCATTTATTGAAGAGACTGTCCTTTTTCCATTGGATATTCTTTCCTGCTTTGTCTAAGATTAGTTGACCGTAAAGTTGAGGGTCCATTAATGGTTTCTTTATTCTGTTCCATTGATCTATGTGTCTGTTTTTGTGCCAGTACCATCCTGTCTTGCTAATTATAGCTTTGGATATAACTTGCAGTCTGACACTGTGACTCTCCCAGCTTTGGTTTTCTTTGTCAACATTCCTCTTGATATTCAGGGTCTTTTCTGGTTCCATACAAATTTTTGGATTATTTTTTCCAGCTCTGTGAAAAATGTTGATGGTAATTGGGTAGGGCTTGGAATTGAATATGTAGATTGCTCTGGGTAGCATAGACATTTTAACAATATTTATTCTTCCACTCCATGAGCATGGGATGTTTTTCCAACTCTTTATGTCTTTCTAAATTTCTTTTATAAGTGTTCTGTAATATTTAGAGTATAGATCATTTATCTCTTTGGTTAGGTTTATTCCTAAGTACCTTACGGTTTTTGGTGCTATTGTAAATGGAATTGATTCCTTAATTTCTCTTTCTTCAGTCACATTGTTAGTGCTTAGATGATCTGTCCATTGCTGTGAGTGGAGTGTTGAAGTCCCTTACTATTATTGTATTATTATCAAGTGTCTCTTTAATTTTGTATTAATTGGTTTATATAGTTGGTTGCTCCCAAGTTAGAAGCATAAATATTTATAATTATTAGATCTTCTTGTTGGATAGACCCTTTAAGTATGTTATAGTGTCCCTCTTCATCCCTTACTACAGTCTTTGGTTTAAAATCTAATTTGTCTAGGGGCGCCTGGGTGGCTCAGTTGGTTAAGCGACTGCCTTCGGCTCAGGTCATGATCCTGGAGTCCCGGGATCGAGTCCCGCATCGGGCTCCCTGCTCAGCGAGGAGCCTGCTTCTCCCTCTGACCCTCCCCCCTCTCATGTACTCTCTCTCATTCTCACTCTCTCAAATAAATAAATAAATCTTTAAAAAAAAATCTAATTTGTCTAATATGAGGATTGCTACCTCAGCTTTCTTGATATCCATTAGCATGATAAATCATTCTCCACTCCCTCACTTTCAATCTGGGGTGTTTTGGGGTCTAAAATGAGTCTCTTGTAGACCACATATGGATGGGTCTTGCTTCTTTTATCCAATCTGATACCTTGTGTCTTTTGATTGGAGTATTTGGCCCATTTACATTCAGAGTAACTATTGAAAAATATGAATTTAGTGCCATTATATTACTTATAAAGTCCCTGTTTCTGTAGATTGTCTCTATTTCTTTCTGGTCTATGTTACTTTTGGGCTCTCTCTTCACTTACAGGGTCCCCTTTAATATTTCTTGCAGGGCTAGTTTAGTGATCACAAATTCTTTTAGTTTCTGTTTTTCCTGGAAGTTCTTTATCTCTCCTTCCATTCTGAGTGACACCCTTGCTGGATAAAGTATTCTTGGCTGCATGTTTTTTTCATTTAGCACCCTGAATATGTCATGCTAGCCCTTTCTGGCCTGCCAGGTCTCTGTGGATAGGTCTGCTGCCAGCCTAATGTTTATACCTATGTAAGTTAAGAACCTCTTGTCTCAAGCTGCTTTCAGGATTTTCTCTTTATCTCTGAAATTTGCAAGCTTCACTATTTTATATCAGGGATCCTCTCTACATCTTGGACTTGAATGCCTGTTTCCGTCCCTAGATTAGGGAAGTTCTCAGCTATGATTTGTTCAAATATACCTCTGTCCTTCTGTTTCACTCTTTCTTCTTCCTCAGAGACCCCAATAATTCTAATACTGTTTAACTTTATGGTATTGCTGATTTCTCAAAGTCTCCCCTCATGGTCCATTATTTGTTTTTCTCTCTTTTCCTCAGCTTCCTTCCTTTCCATCAACTTATTTTCTTTGTCACTTACTTTCTCTTCTGCCTCATTTATTCTGGCTTTTAGAGCATCCAATTTAGACTGCATCTCAATTAGAGCATTTTTAATTTTGGCCTGATTAGATTGTATTTCTGCACTAAGAGATTCTCTAGTATCTTTTCTGCCTTTTTCAAGCCCAGCTAGTAACTTTTTAATTTTTATCCTGAATTCCAGCTCTGATATTTTATTTATATACATATTAATTAGATCTGTGGCAGAGAGTATTATCTCTGGTTCTTTTGTTGTGAATTCCTTCTTATAGTCATTTTGCTCAAGAAGAATGGATGAATGAGGGAACAAAATCAAAAATATCAACCCAAGTGAAACACACTAGATAAATTTGAAGAAGTTGGAAACTAAAAAAGAAAAGAAAAAAAAAGTGAAGGGAGAGAATATAATTTCCCAGGTGGACAAAACAGGGTGATCCACTTGGTCCTGGGTGTGTTTTGGTTTGTTTGTTAGAAGACACTAAGTCCCAAAACTGTAAAGAAAGCCAAACTTATATGTATATATATATATATATATATACAAAAAAAAAATGAACACAGTAAAAGGAAGCCAAAAATGTAGAATATATCTACAAATTGTAAATGCAAAAAATGAGAGTTAAAAAAAGACAAAGACAAAGAGTCGATAAAACAAGAAACTAGTTGAAAAGGAAAAAAGAAAAAAGAAAAGGAAAATTTTGAACTGAAAGGTAAATGAATCATGAGAAAAAAACCCTCGAATTCTATATATTACTTTCCCCTAGCACTGGAGTTTTGTGGTCCTGTATACTCCATAAACAGTATTCACCTGTTGTTTCAGCTGGTCTTCTGGGTGAGGGGCCTTCTGCACTGTTTTTCAGGACTCTTTGCCTGGGCAGAGTTGTACTGCTCCTTGCCAGGGGCCCAGGCTCAAGGTAGGCTGCTTCTGGTTGCTCTATGTGGCTTTTGTTTCCTGAAGTCTTTCTGCACCTCTTTAGAGGATGAAAAAAAAAAAAAATGGCCACACCCTGATCTCCAGCCCTGGTTCTGAAACAATCCTGGTCCCCTCTCTTTAGTAAACCCTCAGGGATAAGCCTTCAATTTTGTGTGTGCCAAACTCTGCAGGTTTCTGTGGTGCATGCCTGCATGATCCTCCCTGGGGAAGGTGGAGGGTCACCAAATTTCTGCCTTTTGCAGAGCTCCCACACAGGGAGCTATCACCCAATCATGACACCGTTGGAGGTTTATGGTGATCCCAGCTGAGAGCCCGCTCCCGGGCTCACTGACAGTAACTGGTTTTCCTATTCCAGTGCTTGGGAACTCTGCAGGCTCAAGCATCCTGTTCATGCACAGAGAAAAGGCTACAGAGAAGCTAAAATTCTTGGTAGCAAGAATTTTAACAAAATGACCACACATCTGTAACCAACATAGAGATCAAAAAGCAGGACGTTAACAAAACTCGGAAGAAAAAAAAAAAAACTTGAACTTTTTTTCATTCATTAGCCTTCCTTTCACCAAAATAAAATTCAAATTTTTAATACCAATATTTTACTTTTTTTAACTTTATATAAATGAAACTATACCGAACATGTCTTTTTAATTTTTTAAAAAATTTTTTGTATCTGGCTTCGATCAGCATTGTTTATAACATTTACTCATCTTGTTGTTTGCAAATTCCTTTATTCTCTTTGCTGTATAGTACTCACTGAATAAATATACCCCAAATTTTATCCATAAAAATGTTGATGGCTTTCTAAGTTTTAGAAGTATTATAAATAATGACATTATGAAGAATCGTGCCATATTGTTTGGTGAACATAAATATATTTCTGTTGGTTATATACCTAGGTAAATTTTCTGGTAAATTTTGCATGTGTTCATCTATTTTAGATATTGTAAAAATGTATACAAAGCAAACTGTCTAAAGAAAGCTCATGCAGTTATAATAATATAAGACATTATAGATTTTAAGTAAAATAAAATTACTGAAGATAGAGGATTATTTCACAATGATATAAGGATTTACCTAATAAGAAGAGATTACAATTGAGTTTCCATGCACTCAGCAATAGGTCTTCAAAATAAGTAAAGAAAAAAAAATCCAGAGCTAGAAGAAATAGATAAGCCCTTCATCATTGTGTGGGATTTTACATTTTTTTTTCAATTAACGAATAAACAGCAATATGATGTCTAATGATATGGAAGTTCTAAATGACATAATTTGCATATTTGATTTAGTTAACTTTTATAGAATATGACTCCCAACAAAAATAGAACACATGTGTTTCTCAGTGCACATAGAAAATTTATCACAAGTGAACATTTGCTGGATTATAAAGCAAACAACAACAAATTTCAAAGGACTCAAATCAGTCAGAATATTCTCTGTGAGAACAAAGAAACTAATTTAGAAATCACTAATTTATTCCTTAATTTTAACTTTGCTGAATCTCTTTGCTTATGAGTTTCTCTGGTATATAGAACAGTGTTGGATTTAACTTTGTCATTAAATCTATCAATGTGTTCTGTTTCCATTCTGTAATAATGTCAGACTTGATATTTTACATCATATACATGCATATGTGGACATGACACTCGTGTATATATAAATAGATAAATGTTTTTTCACCATTTAGTTTGTTTTATTTGCTTTTTGTTTTTAGGAAGGTTTGTATTTTCATAAGGATTTTTATCTTTATAATAAAATCCTTATATATTATTAATATCCTTTTGATTTGTGTATTTACTCATTACAAGTAAATTGCAATAAACTGTTAACATTCTTTATTCCCCAAACTCTGTGATTGTGTAAGTGATCAAAAGCCAACACACATTACTTCTCGCTCAAAATTAATAAATGGGAAAATAAGGATAAATGTGAGTCAGTGCTTGAATGTGGTCAAGTGATTTACGATCTTTGAACATTTATTCCTTTATCTCTGAAAGTAAGGTATGTGGAATGAACAATCTTCAAGGTATATTCAAGCTATGAACATGTTTTCTATTTGTTTCTCCTACTCTCTTTAAAGCAATTAATACAGAGATTTGAGTGTCTTGATTTAAATTATGGTATTATCCTGCCATCTAGTGGATAGTATATTTGTTTCACTTGTAAGAAAAAGAAACACTATTTTGACTGTATGAGATTGAGATGTTTATATGTTAAGACACGGCAGCATCTTAAATAATAGATATATTATTCTTTCCATAAACCCAAATTATAAAATGAAAAATAGAGTAATAGCTTTTTTTCAGTTTCAGTAATAAATGTAAACATTGAAAATACTGTGGTCACATTTGGAAGAGTGATGCAAACTGTTTAAGAAAATCAGTGGTTTTCATAGAAAATGAAGCTCACAATATAATGTTAAATTTTTAAAAGGATAATAAACAATATAACTATATAATATGATACTTATTGTATACATTTTATATCCAGATACACACTGATAAATATATAACCTTATGGAGAGGGAAATCCACAAATACAACAAAGATTAAGTGTATTTATATCTGGATTATTGCACAGCAGCTGACTTTTGTACATTTCTGTATTTTACAGGTATTTCAGGACATATCATCTGGTTCAACATTTTTAAAAGACCAATGGAGGGGCACCTGGGTGACTCGGTTAAGTGTTTGATCTCAGTGTTGTGAGTTCAAGCCCCATGTTGGGCTCCATGCTGAGCGTGGAACATACTTTAAAAAAAAATTAAAAATAAATAAACAAATAACCAATATATTAAAGTTCATGATGAAATGTCTCTCCAGTCTTCAGAAGAAATCATATATGACCAAAATATCACATGGGACATTACTTGATCTAATTGCTGTGTTTGTGCCCTCCAAGGCAATATCAGTGATATTCTCGAGGGTTGACATCCCTAAGGTCTTGGTGGCATATATGTAGGATAAGTTTGGTATTAGGATTCAGCTTTTTGGTCTCCCTTTCTCTCTGTCATCTCTGAGTTTATTTTTTAATAGATTAGAGGAAAAAATCATTTCCCTGAAATATTCACTATAATATACTGTAGAAGTCTTTTACTATTTTTTCAGGTTTGTTACTGTTTTTTTTTTTTTTTAAGTTGAATTCTCAGCAGGAAGTTTCCTGGAGTCCTTTAATCACAGCAAAGAAGTGTCAGTAAATGAATAAGCCAAATTATTCTGCACTCAGGTGAGTTGATTCATTCTTATTTTATTTTCCTTTAGAAAGAAAATAATGTGTTCCAATAATTTTGCAGGAGACAAACACATGTGTAAATTTAACTGTCCTGAGACTTAGTTCAGCTAAGTAGAAATACTCAGTTCTTTATCTTTAACCACATTTATTATTATTCACTGACCTTTATCACTAAGGAGTATTTTTCAGTTTTTCTGGATCATGATATTATCTGTCTTTATAAACACAAATTAAATTTTAATAACAATAAGAATTATATGTTGTAATATATCATTTGTAATATGTATCATTCCTCAGAATAATTCTCAGAAGAAAAACAATTTTGAAGATAAAGCCCACATTTTATCATTTTATAGTTTTTAAATTGTCCCTTATAGTGCTAAGTACATAGTGGAGATGCAATGAGAAAACTTGACAGATGTCACTGGAAAGGAGGGAGAGAGTCTGCACAGCATGTTATGCTGTCCTTCAGCTGAACATGGTGGACACCTCCTAGAGCTAAATGGGGGACTGTGAACTTTGACCCCAAGTCTGTTGGTATAAATACAGAGTGCGGGGGATGGAGTGGAAAGCTACATGTGTGGAAAAGAGATGTGTGGGGGAAAAAAAAAGAAAAAAGAATGAGCTAAATATAAATCAGAAATTATCTTTTTTATTGTTTTTTAATTTGAGTATAGTTGACATACAATGTTACATTGGCTTAGTTTCAGGTGTACAAGAGAGTCAACATCTCTATATGTTATGCTGAGCTCACTACAAGCATAGCTACCATCTATCACCATACAACACTATCACAATATCACACATGGATGGAGCTAGAGTGTATTATACTAAGTGGAGTAGGTCAGACCGAGAAAGACAAATACCACATGATGTCACTCATATGTGGAATCCAAAAAACAAAAACAAAACAAAACAAAGCAAATGAGAAACAGACAAACAAAAAGCAGAATCAGACCTATAAACGCAGAGAACAAAGTGATAGTTGCCAGAGTGAAGGGCTGGGGTGTGGAAAAAAATGGGTGAGGGGAGTGGGAGATACAGACTTCCAGTTATATTTGTCTTTGATGGTGATGATGTTCCCCTCAATCTTGAGCTGCTCAGACTTTCTTGCCACAGCCATATGGAACTAATACAGATTTTGGAAGAAGTACGTTCCGTTATGGAATTTGTACTTAACGAGTTTTATATTATATTGAAAAATATTTTCAGGAAATGATGATAAATGTGGTGGAAGATTAAGTCACGAGTATCAGAGAACTCTTAAAAGAGCAATTGGAGAAGAAAAAGTGCAGGGGTGTGGGAATGATATCTTTATATCATACTTTTATATATAAAAGTATGCTTTCCTGCATACTTTTAAGTGCAGAGGAGGATAAAATCGTAACAACTGAGTGAAAACCACAGAGACTTTCATTTCAGCTCATAATAAGACGTAGAAGGTTCACAGAACTCTGTGTGGAATGGTTTTCCCTTCTATGCCTTGTGCTATTTTAGATTTCAGGAAGTGGTCAGAAAGTGGCTTTGAGAATAATTAATTGCATTGGCAGAAAAAGGCAGTTCAGTCAGTTTGGAGGAATATGGGATAACTTAAGAAAAGAATCCAGTGCTTCCTTTCTCCCCCCAAACGTCCTCATTTTATGCTAATTAAGGAAGTTTAAGTCCCTTGGGGTTTCACTGTTTCTACTTGTTTTGTAGGACTCAAGATGTGTCTCAGTGCATTGTGTGTGATGCCGATTTAATAGGCAAGCCTGAGTTTTTTAGCATTATTATAAGCTTTTACCTCAATACATGTATATTATATGCCTAGAATTCACTCATTCACATGCTCATATTTTATTTATTCAGTAAATGTTATTGAATACTCACACTTGCTTTAATGTCCCAAATTTGCTTTCACAAATTTATTTTGATGTGGAACAGACAATGATAAAACGGTAAATGATTTAAAATTAAATAAGCAAAATACAAGTATGTTACAGATGTGGATAAAATTTGCATTTTTGAGGACTTACACTTTTTGATAATGGCATGAAGAGTATGACCATGGCCATGAGTAAAAGATCAAGTGGAAGTAAAATTATTGTAAGAGATCAAGAAATTAAGAGAAAAGGGCATTAGAAGGATTATCTTTATGTTTATGAAACCAGCTCAATGCCAAAAAGAAAAAAAAAATTCCTAACCAAATAACAACCACACTATATATTTCAGGAAGCAGTGGCCCATCTTTGGAGGTTTTGTGGTAGACTAATTGGAGCATGATGATAATGTGGTAGAAATATCTCCAGCATAATAAAAATAGTCTGTGCATATTATGATTAAGTCTGTTTCTTCACACATTTTGCTAAATACCTGATATTGCAATACACCAAGAAAGGATAATAGATTTTTACAATTTTAAGAACACAAAGATAAGTTAGGAAGCTTGAGGGTGTATCATGGAATATTTGGTATAAATCAGTAAGGTCTCTAATATTAAAAATTAGAATATATTATTTTAAATGCTGATTTTGAAGTTATGTAACTTGGAGTTTGGTACTTTAATTAGTTTTCTGTCTTTTAGTGGAAAATAAAACAAAAACAAGAAAAAGTGAAGTGTTGCAAAATCCTTTTAGAACAGGATGTTCTTTTATTTTGTAAATGCTCTTGCATATGCAGTTTATTTACACAAATATAATGCAAACTTCTTTTCAATAAACCTCAGTTTGTACTTTCATCCTGAAAGTTGACATTCTAACCTTGAAGCTAAACATATGTTAGGTAATATGCTAGTTCACTAATGGCTGTGTTAAGTGATGGTTATGGGCTATTTTTTCCTACCAGTGGATTTATATGCTACTCTTCCTTTAAAATTTTGGATGCAGTAGGCATAAGTGTGACTTTCTCTTCTCCAAGGCCTGTGGCAGAACAGGTCAATATTTAACACTGTTTTCTTTCTTTCTTAATATGTGGCCTAGAGAAGGAGGTACAGGAATGACATAGATGGACTTAAAATATCAGCACTATGACCTCTGTGGCTGGACCTAAAGAATACAGCTGGATCTATAGCCAAGACCAGGATAACTAACAAATCCTCACTCTCCCAAACCCCTGCTGAAGGCAAGCATATAAGCATATCACGAACAATAAGTCTTAATGGTTGAATGTAAAAACATATAGAGTATAATGTTAAGTGTGCTTCTATATAAATCCATGTAGAAGCACATAAGCAAAAGTAAGAGACTAAAAAAAGAATATCATAGCAACTATAATTATGCTAGGGTCATTGGGATAGATAGGACTATAATTTTTTCATGATTCTAATAAGTTTAATGTCTATACAGGGGCAAATTATTATTATTATTATTATTTTATTTTACTTTTGAGAGAGAGGGAGTGCAAGCAGGGAGGGGCAGAGGGAGAGAGAGAATCTTAAGCATGCTCCACATCCAGCACAGAGCCCAATGTGGGGTCGATCTTATGACCCTGAGATCATGACCTGAGCTGAAATAAAGAGTTGGATGCTTAACTGACTGAGCCACCCATGTGGCCCCTGGGCAAATTATTTTTTAAGAAGTAAAGATCAATATGTCAATGATTTAGAAGAAATTATAGTCCAAGTTGCAGAAGAGGAAGTTCTCTCTAATTATTTTGTTTGTAGCTCATGACAACACATGCTGTCAGGATTCTCTGGGATCTGTGTCCCCAAGGTTAGGTACTTAGAATAAAACAAACACCATCATGGAGTATAGATTCCAGGTCTGTCTACTCCTGAAGGACATCTCTATACTCCCTCCAAAATTTCTCGATCATTCTTTATTGAATGGTATTTTGTAAGAATCATCAACCCTCTGATCAAAGAACTAAAACATTTAAACAGAAATTTCAATTTTGAGACTTTATGCAGCTTATTCATACAAGCAAAGACGCCTTCAGTAAAAATGCATCAGGAAAATCTGGCTTTTGGTGAGTTGACTAAACCTACATCAACATCATTCTGATGTGAGGGAAAATGGAATCCAGCACATTGTGGGCAGGAGCAACTTATGTGAGCTGAGTAACAGCAATATCTACTTGGTTTATGTTTATGTTTATGTTTATGTTTATATTCAACCAGCTGCATTCTGCTTGCATTATCCCCAGGACTATTGTCCTGAACTTGAAAATATGTCTCCACTTGCTAAGCTAAACACATTAGGGGGTCATAGAAGAAATGTTAAGCATAGGTGTTATCCTAAATAAGTGACATTCTTCAGGGAAAAAGCTAATGCACACACATACACGCATACCTGCACACACACACATGCACATACATTAACAAATGGGTAGCATTGCACAGACATTGTGGTAATGTAAGTGGAAAGAACATAGAGTAAGAGAAAAGATATTTAGATTAACCAGCAGTTTTCTTGGAAGAAGAATGTGGTACCTCATAAAGTGGCAACACAATATGAAATAAGAGTAAAGATGCCATTTCAGAGGGATGAATGGTAGAAGATTAGAAGATACAAATGCTTGTTTTTGTACAATAAAGATTTAAAACCCTACTATGCTAACCCATCCCCCCACGAGGGCACATACTGAATGGAGCACTGGGTGTTATACGCAAACAATGAATCATGGAACATTACATCAAAAACTAATGATGTAATGTATGGTGACTAACATAACATGATAAAATTAAAAATAAAAATAAAAAAATAAAACCCTACTATGAATGAAGCAGTATTGTAGGGGCCGGAGGATGTGGTTATACAGTGCCTGGAGATATTGAAGACATCTAGGAAGAAGAGTTTTAATTCGATTCTTTTAGTATAAAATGCCCTCAAAAATGTTTACACTGTTGCATTCCAGGCCAAGTGAGAGTCAACAAAAATTAGTCTTACAGATTGGACTGCAGTTTGACAGCACAGTTGGAAATCTTATATCCAAAGGAGTGGATAGTGGATATAGTGGAAATGAAGAGGGAGGTACACTTTGACTATTTCCCTCTTTCCAGCTTTCCTTGATTGCCTTTCTCACAATCACAGATACGAGATGGCAGAAAAGTCAGAAAGAGTAGGCAGGGTTAGGAAAGCAAGGGCAAATTAAGATTATATGTTGATGGGTGACAAATAGACACAATTGGGAATCCCAGATTCAGTGAAAAATCTAAAATTAAAAGGAGTCCAGGACATACAATTCTTTTCCAAATATGCACTGCAAAAACATTTAAGAACTCAAAATTCATACTATTTCCATGGAGATTAATTAACAGCATTAGACAATTAAGATGGAAGGAAGCTGGTATTTGTGGATGCCTTAACCAAGTGCAGGATTTGTTCCCAGATATTTTAAAGTCAGACCTCAGTTAAGACGTTTACACTAAACATTAAATGAGCTAGCATAGTATTATTACCTACATTATGTAGATGATAGAATTGAGGCCCATAAAATGAAACCATTTGCGAAAGCTGCTTATGTGGTACGTGATGTAGGTTGAATCTGAACTAATGGGATTTGTTTCCTAAACCCATGTTCTCTATAAAATAGCAGGATGTGAGGCTGCCTTTTCTCCACTCATTCAAGTTAGACCCTTCTTCTGAATGAGAAGAACAAAGAAGGTTGATAGTAGAGTTTTATAAGAAAAGTTTCTGATGAGAAATGCTAAGTGGGGGGGTGTCTGGGTGGCTCGGTCAGTTGGGCAACAGCCTTCAGCTCAGGTCATGATTGTCTGATCCTGGGATCGAGCCCTGTGTCTACCTCCTTGCTCAGCAGGGAGTCTGCCTCTCCCTCTGCCTCTGCCCCTCTCCCAGCTCATGCTCGTGCACTCTCTCTCTCTCTCAAATAAATAAACAAAATCTTAAAAAAAAAGAAAAGGTAAGTGGGATATTTTATTTTCCTTTTTCTGTGCTGTGAACAAGGATATAGTTTCTTTATTCAACCCCAGTCATACTCCCAGATACCAAGCTCAGTTAGTTAAAAACAATACCCAAATTGCTTTGATAAAATCATCACCATAACACCATAAAATCAACGTATAACATTATCCATTTCCATTTTTCCATTCTTCACATAACACCATAACATTATCTTAACAATTATTATCTTCTTTATGTATTTTTGTACCTGTATACTTTGTGAACTAACAAATATATATATTTGTGATATATATATATCACATAAAGAATGTGAGACTGAGCCTCGAAAGGATTGTGGTTTGGATGAAGAAGTCTCACATTCATTGTAAGTGACCTTGCATTCTTTTAGGTCGTTAAGAAATCCTGTGATTCTTTCATTTAAAGTTTATGTGGGGTACATGTGAATACAACATGTGCACTCTTCAGAAGTGAAGGTGAAAGAATATTTACCAAAATTTTAACAAATAGCCCCAATAGTAACATGAATGGTATGGGCACTGGTGATTGGTAATATGAACGGAACATGAAGGCATTCTGGGCAGACAGAGTGGCCTGAGGAAAGGCAAAAAGTAATGTTGTCTTTAGCAATTCAGTTAGACTGAAAGGCCATGCAAACAGTGAAGAGAAGAAAGGAGTCAACAGTGCATGAAATTTAATAATAAATGCACAACCCTCAACTTTGAACATTCCAAGTATGGGATTTGTTGCTTACTGGTAAATCCTGGACAAAGCTTGGCAGGGCATTAAATTGACCTCACACAGTTCAAATATTTGACTACAGGACTCCGGCATTATTATTAGATATATAGCAAGTGAAAGCAGATTGACGAGTTCATTGCCTTTTGGCATGACAAGATATCCCTGAAAAGATCAGTTTAGTTCTTCGCTTCAATATTGCCTCAGAGGGGTCAATGCTATACCCAGAATATTGAATAGGTCGTCCGGAATATTTAGAAATCAGTGTGAGGATGAAAATGGAAAAACAAAACACAGCAAAACAAAAGACCAACACTAAAAATGTTACCCAGAGAATAAAAGAACAAAAGATCTATTTTAATGTCTTCAAATATTTGAAAGTCTCTTTATATAGAGGGTTAGCTTTAATTTCTGTGAATTCCAGAGAGTGAGAGAGACAGAGCCATTGGGACCTTGAAAGCACCAGAAAATACAATAGGAAGAATACTACTCATGATAAATTTTCAAACACAGAATCGACTGCTTTGGTAAGTTCTACTGACAGACTTTGAAGAGAGACCATTAGATGTGAGGACAGGAGCTTTAATATAAGAAAGGAGCAGGGAAAGTATTACTAAAGAAGACTGCCTAAAAGACACATGAAAATACTCAGGAATTCTCTACCTTTCAACTGTACCAAGTCTTGTCTTAATCTTGGTTTAGAGTCCCTACAAAGATGATGTAATGATTTCCTCTAACATTCTGGCAGTAATAGCAGATTGTATCTCAGAATTCTTAACGTGCATGAACGTGACCCAGTAAAAGCTATCTAAGTTCCTGAATTTAGAGAAGCCTTCTTTTTTTTTTTTAATCAATACATATAACTAAATACATGAAGTTCACAACAGGTCAACCCATTCTTCTATGTAATGGAAAATGTGGTCACATAACGGATGCACTGTTCCTGGATTAATGGTAGCTTTAATGATAAGCTGTTGCTTGTAACAGACAAAGCTAAAAGTCGTGTGAGTTCACGGATGTGTTCAAGATGACAGAAGCATATTTACTGTGTCTCCACCTCAACTTCTAGATTTAATCATGTGAAGTTTTTTTTAATTTAATCATGTGAAATTTGTATTATTTAAACTTTAAACTTAACAATATAAACAAACTATTTATATTTTTTAATCTAACACATTTTTTCCATTCTTCATGGATGACCACACATAGGCTTGCTGCATCAGAAAATCAGAAAAAGGTTTTTGGTTGTGGTAGTAAGGAATATTTCTTTTTCACATTTTTTCCATTTTAATACAATATGCACTACAGATTGCATAACCAACAGATGATACTTGATGTGAAACTTTCAAGACTATTTTCAAAACACTCCCTCAGAAAACAGTTTTAAATCATTGAGTATTTGAGCCTTAAAAATGATGATATGGTGGGGATGTAATTGACAGAACATAGTTATCAGTGGAATTTTTGACCAGACCATTTAGCCTCTTAAGTAGACATTTTATGCACCCCTGATAATGGGATGCACCTAGAATGGGTAAACATTCAATATATCAATACAGATTTGTGACTGTCTGATGATATAATTTCTCCCAAAGAAATTTACTATTGTGTTTTTTTTATGTATTAAAAGTGTTTAATCTTCCCAAAGCCACTTCTGCATGGTCATTTGACTACTAAGATATGCTCGGTATATTTTCTGATTTTGCTCTATGTCTCCTTTGTTCTCATATAATTCTATTTTATCATGGGGGCATTCAATGCTCTAAGGATCATATATATTTGCAGATCTTTTATTGTACATACTACTGATAAGTCCTATTTTTTTTTCTTATTTTCCAGATGAGGAAACTAAAGTACTGAAGGATACAGCTAATTGCACATAATAAAAAAGTCCATAAATTGTCAAGTAAGACTCCAAAGTGAAGCAGAACACTCATGAGTACCTGCTGACTGCATTACCTTCACTGGCTTACACTGACCTGTCCTGATTTCCTTTTACTCTTCCTTCTCAAATTCTGCTGCTCAATTCTCTTTTCTTCTCCTTTATTTATTTTTTAGCATCAAGAGCCATGTCACTGGGTGACGGAAATCAGAGCTCTGTGACCACATTCATCCTCCTGGGTTTCTCGGAATACCCACACCTCCAGACACCCCTCTTCCTGGTGTTCTTGACCATCTACACAGTCACTCTGGTGGGGAACCTGGGCATAATTGTGGTCATAAAGATCAATCCCAAACTCCACACGCCCATGTACTTTTTCCTCAGCCATCTATCCTTTTTGGATATTTGTTATTCCAGTGTCTTTACACCTAAACTGATAGAAATCTTGGTCATGGAAGACAGAACTATCTCCTTCAAAGGATGCATGGTGCAGTTTTTCTTTGTTTGTGCATTTGTGATTACAGAAATGTTCATGTTAGCAGTTATGGCCTATGACCGGTTTGTGGCTGTTTGTAACCCTCTGCTCTACACAGTTGCTATGTCTCAGAAACTCTGTGCCCTCTTGGTAGCTGGAACCTATGCTTGGGGTGGAATATGTTCCTTGACACTCACATATTCTCTTTTGGAACTATCCTACTGTGGTTCCAACATTATAAATCACTTTGGCTGTGAGTATTCTGCCATCCTCTCTTTATCCTGTTCTGACCCCTACTTCAGTCAGATGATGTGTTTGGCCATTTCTACATTCAATGAGGCTTGTAGCCTGCTGATTATCCTGGCCTCCTATATATTCATAGTTGTCACCATTGTCAAGATGCCTTCTACTGGTGGACTCCAGAAAGCCTTCTCCACCTGTGCTTCCCACCTGACTGCCATCACCATTTTCCACGGGATCATCCTTCTTCTCTACTGTGTGCCCAACTCCAAAAGCTCGTGGCTCCTGGTCAAAGTGGCTACTGTGTTTTTTACTGTCATGATCCCCATGTTGAACCCCCTTATTTACAGCTTGAGGAACAAAGATGTGAAAGACACGGCCAGGAAGTTAATCCATACCAATCTGCTTTCTCACTCAATGTAATTTTGATTTTTACATACACACACACACACACCCAAATACTTTTTATACATTGCATTGATTTTGTGTATTTATTAATTATTTATTCTGGGATAAATTTATAATTTATTTATTTTATTAATTTTTTCTTCAAATAATTGGAGAAAATTTATTCAGAAAATTAGTTAATTTATATACATCTGTGATTATTAAGTCTCACTATACTTTAAGAAATCACTTGCAGGGATGCCGGAGTGGCTCAGTTGGGTAAGCGTCTGCCTTCGGCTCAGGTCATGATCCCAGGGTCCTGGGATCGAGTTCTGTATCGGGCTCCTTGCTCGGTGGGGTGCCTGCTTCTCCCTTAGCCTCTGGCACTGCCGTTCCCCCTGCTCGTGTTCTCTTTCCCTCTCTGACAAATAAATAAGTAAAATCTAAAAAAAAAAAAAAAAAGAAAGAAAGAAAGAAAGAAAGAAATCATTTGCAGGTTAAAAGAAAAGAAAGAAAGAAAATTCTGCTCAAGTTCCACTCCCAGAGTGTAGTATGCTAAATAATGGTCCTCTAAGGAATTCCTCAACCCAACTCCCAGAATCTGTAAATATGTTGTCCTTCCATGTTCCCTTTCTTCCCTTTCTCCTTATTCTTCCCTTCCTCTCTTTCAAATCATGAAATATGACAAACATATAGAGAAGTAATTGTGACTAATTTCTCTGTGCACTACCTTTTCCAAGAAAGTAAAGACAAAACATTATCAGCAGTTTTCAAAATACCCATGAGCACTTTCTAATCACTGTCTCTCCAGCACCACTAGGAGCAAACTCCATTGTGGAGTTTGTGGTGTTCAGAACTCTTTCTGTTTAGCTACAACTCCTAAGAACTGGTTATGAGAGCATAAATGCTAACCTTGCCTCCTTTTGAAATTCATATAAGTGAAATCTTAGAGTATATATTCCATTTTATCAGACTTCTTTGGCTCAACATTTGTTTTAAATGGATGTTGAAGTTATTAGCTGTAACAGTAGTTCATTTTCATTGGTGAAGAATGTTCCATAAAATAAATATGCTGTAGTTGGTTTATTTATACTATTAATGAACTTCTGGTCATTTCCTTTCTTGGCCTTTATGAAAATGCTGCTAGAACATTTTGCACAGACATCTCCTGCCCTGCACATAAGCAAGCACTCACTCTGTGGGATGTGTCTTATGTCTGAAAGTTCTGGATCACAGGGAGCTGGTTTCTTCTCTTTTATCAGATGCCATCAAACCGTACTCCAAAGTTGATGTATTAATTTAAATTCCCCCTATATTGTGTGTGATTTCTAATTACTGCCCATTCTTGCCAACATTTAATATCATCACACTAAATATGTTAATATCTTCAACGTTAGTAGGTGAGTAGTGGTATCTCACTTTGGTTATGTTTTAAATTCCTCTTAGTATCAATGTGGTTAAATTTCTTCTTTTTTTTTTTTTTTAAGATTTATTTATTTATTTATTTGAGAGAGAGAGTAGGAGGAGCGGAGGAGGGAGAGAGTCTTTGAGCAAACTCTCCACTGAGTGCAGAGCTGACACAGGGCTCATTCTCAAGACCCATAAGATCATGACCTGAGCAGAAATCAAGAGTCCAATGCTTTAAGGAGGGCATGTGTGGTGATGAGCACTGGGTGTTACACGCAACTAATGAATCGTTGAACACTACATCAAAAACTAATGATGTAATGCATGGTGATTAACATAATAATAAAATATCAGAAAAAAAAACTAATGATGTACTATATGCTGGCTAATTGAACATAAAAAAAAAAGAGTCCAACCCTTAACTGACTGAGTCACCCAGGCACACCTTGAATTTCTTTTAATATGGTTATTAGTAGTCCTTTGGCTCTTTTTCCTTTGTGAGATGCCTATTTCGATTTTTTGCCCACTTTTCTATTAGGTTGTTTGTCTTTTGTCATAAACATGTAGTTCATTTTACATTTTAAATAAAAGCCCTTTGTTTGATAAAAGTACCATGAC
The DNA here is from genome assembly GCF_002201575.2 of Neomonachus schauinslandi. Lineage (NCBI taxonomy): Eukaryota > Metazoa > Chordata > Mammalia > Carnivora > Phocidae > Neomonachus > Neomonachus schauinslandi. Next base: position 13,769,249 of record NC_058413.1, on the reverse strand, counting down.
TATTTTCTCCTAGACCTCGGCTGTCTATCCATTCTCTCCATGATGTATTTAGATGCACAGATTTCCTAATGTTTGCTAAAGCAGGGTTTATCAGATTTCCTTTACAGTGATGTGCTTCTAATGTCCTATTCAGGATATATTTATATCCCCTAAATGAACAAAAATATTCCCATTTTTATGTGCTAAGTTGTCCCAGATTTCATACATTATTATGTCTTTGATATTATATTCTATTTTCTCTTGGATTCTAGATTTTGTTTTATTCCTTTTACACTGATTTTTAAATTTATTCTAAGATCAACCGAATTAAATTTTGGTGTGATATGAAAATTGGTTGATTTTTTATTTTAACCTATGGATGTATATTTTACCAGTAATATTTACTGCAAAATCACTCCATTAGCACTGGCCTATAGTGCCAGGTTTTTCATACAGTAAATGTCGCTATATGTATAGCATACAAACTTTCTATATGCTTCTCTCTGTTTCATAGTCAGAACTATACATAATTAATAAGAGATGGTATCCTGTAAAGCCACTCCTGAAAAGTTATTCTTTCTTACAGAATAATTGAGATATCTTTTGATCCTTATCTTTCCAAACAAATTTTAGAATCATTCTTGTTTGCCTTTAATATAGAATTATAGCAAAAGTATAGATCTATTTGGAAAGAAATGACATATTTGCATCCTTAAGTCCTCCAAATCATGAGCATGCTATATCTTTCTGTTTGTTTAGATTTACTTCAAGTTTTGCAATAGACATTATACCACATTGTTTTTTGTAAAGTTCTTGCATATATTTTGTGAAATTAATCCCTGAGTGTGTGATCTTTTTCATACTATTTTAAATTTTATTTGTAAGATGTGTGTTATTTTTAAATCAGAATCTAATTTATAGTTATATTGATTTTATTTTGGGACACTCCACTAAAAAATTCTCTGATTAAATATATTCTGATTTTGCTGTTTCCAATATTATTCCTTTTAATTGCTTTTTTTTGTTTGTTTTGTCTAACTACCTAAGAACTTCAGTGCAATTTTGAATAAACATAGTAAAAGTAGGTATCCTTGATTTCTTCACCTCACAAGGAAAACATTTAATATTTTATATTTAAAATGGTGTTTTCTAGGGCCACTTGGGTGGCTCTGTCAGTTATGCATCTGCCTTTGGCTCAGGTCATGATCCTGGGGACCTGGGATGGAGTCCTGCATCAGGTTCCCTGCTCAGCAGGGAGTCTACTTCTTCCTTTCCCTCTGCCCCACTTCGCCTCTCTTGCACTTTCTCTCTCAAATACATAAATAAATAAATAAATAAAATCTTAAAAAAATAAATAGAATTGTGTTTTCTATAGGTTTTTTGTACATTCCTCCTTTTTCCAGATTAACAAAGTTATCTGCTTTATTTGTCTGTGTTTTTGTGATGTTTTGGTTTTTGAAGAGTAGATGTGGAATTTTGTTAAGCTGTTTTTTCTTCATCTGAGTTCCTTTAATATTTTCATACAGCAACTTATATTTTTTGGATTTTCCAATGTTAAATCAAGTGTTTTTTGTCCTGAGAACATGAATTTAAATATTATATAATAAATTATTCTTTTTGTTAGTTGATTAGTTTGTGTCCATATTTTCACATTGCTGGTGAGTGTAGAAATTGGCAGAATTACTTTAGAGAGCAATTTGGTAATAGCTATCCTAAGAAAATATACATTTTCCTAGAGATGCTTTAAAAAACAAAGGAAAGAGATATACAATTGGATATTTTTGAAGTATTATTTATAATAGCAAAAGACTAAAGAATCTGAAATACCCATTAATATGTGTTTGGCTTATAAATTATTTTTTTAAAAAGAACATACCATGTAGCCGTTAAAAATGTTAAGTCATTTTTATATATACTCATATTGACAAAGTAAAGTGTTCCAGAAAAATTGAGCAAGAACCACACAGTAGTTTTAATTTAACATCATTTATGTAAGGAGTGCATATGCATATCTCTGTATATATGAACATATAAATGTATTATTATTTCTTGATGATTCAAAACAAACAAATAAACAAAAATAGGTGGCAGGTGGAAAACCTGATGGGATGACAGGCAGAAGGGAGGGAGGGAGATTTCTTTTTAACCTATCTTCAGAATCACATTAAGTAAATGTATTACCTAATGAAAGATCATTACAATTGATTTATCATAAGTGGTTTTAGTATAGAAATTGATGATTAAAAAATGTTGGCATCATCTCTCAATTTTAGAATCAACAAGGTATCTGCTTCTACCTTTCTCCTTTTTGTAGATTGATTGGTACAGATATAAATACACATTATACAGATAATAGATGTAAATATATATTAATATAATTGTGTTTTGAGTATTTCAATATTTACATATTTAATCTATGTATTTCAGATTGTAAATATATTACAAGTATCAGTGTATGACTTTGAGAGCCAGATTATATTGAACTTGTAAAAAAATGAACTAAAATTTCATTGAGATTCATCTTCACTCTTTTATTCCATAATTTTAGAAGAAGTGTTATTGCCTTCTCTGAACGGTAATATGATGTATCACTTTTGCTTCAATAGTTATTTTAACCACTTCTGGCAATGTTCATATTTTACACTCAGCTTGTTTCATGAAATTATAAACTTTTGATCTGTTTTCAGGTTCTGGTTATTTTGTTGCTTATAATTAGGTTAGACTTTCAGAAATTTTCCATTGTGCTATATTGTGTGAAGAGTTACAGGGGGTTTCAAATACTACAGAGAGTTAATGGTCTGGGGATTGGTCCAATTCCTACTTCTAATTAGCAACACAGGCTTGGAGTACTTACAACAATTCCCAGATTGTTAATCTCCAGAATGCAATTATCTTTATTAAAATCACATTCTTTGACAAGGTAGACACTAGAATCTCATGCTAATTCCATTTTTATTTCAAGAAACAATTGAGATAATATGTATAGTATTGCTTTGCAAGTTGTAATTGTAGTTTGCAAATATAAATGGCTAAAACTATACTATGAGATAGTTATTTTCTTCTTTTCATTTCACAAATATTGAATATATAACTAAGACAGACACTAACGAAATAAAATACAGTGGGGGTTGACAATGGTTAGAGAGATACACAAGGAAAGCAATCAAATTAAAACACAACCTTAAGATAATTGCTATAATGAAATACTTCCGTAGTCTGTTGTGATTTTGTAGTATCTCTTTACATGAAGGGCTGGAATTTGAATCCTGATTCTTCTTTTAAAAAAAAAAAAGATTTTTTTTTTAATTTATTCATTCGAGACAGATACAGAGAGAGAGAGAACATGAGCAAGGGCAGAAGCAGAGCGAGGGGGAGAAGCAGGCCCCCCGCTGAGCAGGGAGCCCGATGTGGGGCTGGATCCCAGGACGCTGGGATCATGACCTGAGCCGAAGGCAGACGCTTAACCATCTGAGCCACCCAGGTGCCCCAAATCCTGATTCTTCTACATACCAGTTTTGTGACCTAGAAAATTCAATTTTTTATGTTTAGTTTACTTCTTTGTTAAACATATTCATTATTAGAAAATAGTATGTAGGTTTGAAATCACTGAATAAATTCCATTTTGTTAGTAATTAAGAGTTTGAAAATGTTAATTACTACCCCTTACACCTCCCACCCCCTGATCCCACACCCACAGCCACAGACACTAAAAACAAAGTGGCAAACAGCATAGCAAAATGATTCGAAGTGGAGGCAAATGTGGATGTTGAGAGGTTACTTGTTACATTTATACTATTTCAGGTGATTGTGTCTTGAAAGCAATGGTTGTGATGGTGGAGAGTCAATGAAATGGGCCTATTAATGTGAATGTTGACATTTTAAAAATTAGTTTTAAAATTTTTAATAACTTCCACTCTACAAAATAAATTGTAAAGATATTTAAGAGTTTCCATACAGTCCTTCCTCAATTATCCACATTGTTAACATCATATACAATTACCATGATGCATTTTTCAAATCTTCTACAGAACATAGGAAACAATAAATAACAAAAAGGCAACCTATAGAATGCTAGAAAATATTTGCAAACCATATACCTGATAATGGATTAATCTCCAATACTTACACTAAGGAACTCATACAACTCAATAGCAAAAACAAACAAGTTAACAAACAAAAAACGAAAACAAAACAAGCAAACAAACAAAAAAAACAACTAGAAACCCAATTAGAAAGTTGGCTAAGAACTTAATTTAGATATTCCTTCTAAGATATACAAGCAGCCAATAGGTGTGCAAAAAAAAAAAATGCTTGATGTCACTTAATCACCAGGGAAATGCAAATCAAAACACTAAGATTCACCTAAAACATATAGGTATGTGTGTGTGTGTGTGTGTGTGTGTGTGTGTGTGTGTATGGCAAGTGTTGATGAGGATATGAAGAAATAAGAACCCTTATACACTGTTGATGGGAATGCAAAATGGTGCAGTTGGTATGGAAAACAGTATAGAGGTTCTTCACAAAATTAAAAATTTACGAATATGTGATCCAATAATCCTACTTCTCGATATTTATCCAAAAGAATTGAACTCAAGATTTCAAAAATATATTAGCATTGGCATGTCCATTGCAGAACCATTCACAATAGTCAAGATGCAGAAACAGCCTAAATGCCCATGGACAGATCAATGGATAAAGAAAATGTGGTATACACAACGGGATACAATTCAGCCTTAAAAATAAAGGAAATAAAGGAAATTTCCACAATATGTGACCAAAAGGATGAACTCTAAGGACATTATGTAAGTGAAATAAGTGAGTCACAGAAAATAAATTCCACTTATATGAGGTATATAAAACAACCAAATTCTTGGCATCAGAGAGTGGAATGATAGTTGTTAGGGACTGGGTTAAGGGGAGAAGGGGAGTTACAAATCAGTGGCTATAAAGTTACAGATGAGGAAGTGCTAGAGATCAGCTGTACAAAATTGTATTTGTAGTCAACAATACTGTATTCTACACTTAAAAATCTCTTAGGAAGGTAGATGTCACATTAAGTGTTATTACCATGATGAAATGAAAAATTTGAGAAGAAGCTTTAGTACATTACAGGACGGCCTGGGTGGCTCAGTTGGTTGAGCTTCTGACTCTTGATTTTAGCTCAGGTCATGATCACAAGGTAGTGAGATTGAGCCCGAGTCAGGCTCCACACTCAGTGCTGAGTCTGCTTGAGATTCTCTCCCCCTCTCCCTTTGCTTCTCCACCCGCAGGGGCACGCTTGTTCTCTCTCTCTCAATCAATCAATCAATCAAATCTTCTTTTTAAAAAGAAGCATTAGTACATTATGATCACTAAAATCTAAACTTTATATAACAGAAGTGAAACCTTTCTCATCACATCATATCAGGGAGTAAATGATATCCTCATTATATCACAGATGATGGTCACCTTCATCCTTTTGCTTAAGGTAGTGTTGACCAAGTATTCCACACTAATGTGGAATTTGAAACACAGTTGAGTTAATAACAGCTATATTTCTGGAGCACTGGGTGTTATGCACAAACAATGAATCATGGAACACTACATCAAAAACTAATGATGTAATGTATGGTGATTAACATAACATAATAAAAAAATTTAAAAAACCCAGCTATTTCTGGATTGTTCTTCTCTTTTCTTATTTCGAACTCAACAGTTCATGTGTTCTTCAGTTAATACATATTATTTCAGGTGCTCCTGTGTGGCTCAGTTAGTTAAGACTCTGCCTTTGGCTCAGGTCATGGTCCCAGGGTCTTAGGATGTAGCCCTTCATTGGGCTCCCTGCTCATCAGGGAGTCTGCCCCTGCTTCTCCCTCTGCCTCTCCTCTCATTCTCTCTCTCATGCTCTCTCTCTCTCAAATAAATAAATAAAATATTTTAAAAATAAAAAATACATATTATTTCAATAATTCAATATCTAGAAGCAATTAGTGGAATAGATGTAGTGATGTAATTATCCCTAGATCTTTCAAAGGAAACGCATATGCAACAATGACACAAGAGACAGTGTTTCAACCGATTCTATGAGGAACACTCCAATTATAATTCTCTGTAGTCTCTATCTTCATAGTCATGGAGGCAGATATAAGACCCAGAGTTTGGCAGCATTCAGATTGTGGATTCAACTTTCAAGTTTTTCCTTTGTATTTCTTGAGATTTTTTATATCCTGGAAATAAAGTGCCATTTTACTGGCATACCTATTGAAATTTACTGCTACTTTATTTCAAACCTCAAGCCTGTTGCTATTTTTTTTTTTTTACTTCTTTAAAAAAATTTTTTATTGTTATGTTAATCCTCATACATTACATCATTAGTTTTAGATGTAGTGTTCCATGATTCATTGTTTGTGCATAACACCCAGTAAGCCTGTTGCTATTTTTAAAGAATGTTTTATTACTAAGAAGAAAAATGCCCGAGATTCATTAATCATAAGAAGAAATGCTCAGTAAATTAAATAAGAAATTCTGGTTTCAGCTCAGTTCATTTCTCTTTTGGTAGCTTTCAATTTAGGTGGGAAACATGGAGCTCCAGTTCATATAGATTATTCCAAATTTTTTTTTTTTTACCTTTTTGAGGTCAGAGATATTTTAATTTTCACTCACGAGGCATGAAGTGTTTCTGAGAACTAAATTCTGTATTACAGAAACTGGTAACAGTGAGCAATGGGGAAGTCACAGAAAATGATGGGGGTATTTGTTAATTTTATAATCCTGTAGGCCTAGTCTCATTCTGAATACAAACTTAATCCTAATCCATTGATTTTCACCAAAATCATTTGAAATTGGTAGAGTCGGGATACCAAGTCCTTTTCTGAGTATCTTTTTGTTATTGACCTCATAAATGTGCCACTAAGCCAGAACAGTAATGACAATCTCCCTAATAAGCCAGGGTTTTTCTAATAGGTTCAAATGTTGAAGGGAACTCATTTATTAAAATATCCCGAACAATAACGTATGTTTACAATGTATCTGTCTGGCCCCACTTGCTGTTGGAAAGAATATGCTGATGATGGATGCTCTAGGTGTAGGGTTGCTTGTGGTATGTGTAAATGTAGGCAATCATGTTGAATCTGAGACTGGTTCCAGGCAAAGCTCGGAAGATGGAACAGATAACTCATCTAATTCTGTTGCAGCCTCATGTCTAAATCTTGAGACTATTCATTTTATGTGCCTACTCCTCTTACTTCCTGATCTTCCCCAAGTTTGTTTCATCATCGGAGAGGGCTTACTTCTATTGGTCCAGAAAATGTGTAATTTTCATTGTATCAAAGAACATATTTTGTATGGAGTTATTGTTAGTGAATATGAGATACTTCTGTTCTTCTATGTATATACTATTTAGTTATATATTTATAAATTTATAATATATAACAGAATGAATGACCTAAGACACATTAATAGCTAATGAAATATTAATCAAATTTAATTAATAAAATAATATATGTCGAGCTAAATGTCATTAAAAGACCTACAAAACTACCCCTGGAGGTAGTACACCCTTAGTGGAAGTTTTGATAGAAGCCAGATGATTATTTCATGCATAAGAGTCTGTAATGGATTCTCAAGCATTAGGTGGATGGCACAGACTAGACACATTTTAAGGTTTATTTCAAGTCATAAATTCCAGGGGTATTTAATTCTGTATAATGCCTAGAAAACATTGAATATATAAAAAACAATTAATACTAAGATTTACGTGGCACCATTTGCAATGCCAGGTGATCTTCATCTTTAGTATAATTCTTAGAACCATAACAAAATACTGTGTGCTTCTTTTCTGTCTCTCTTGCTCCTGTTTTGTACAATTCCTTTTGTGTTCTAAATTTATATTTCAATTCAATAGTAATAATACTAACAGGGGCTAAATTTTAAACAACAGAATGATTAATATATATATTTTATATATCAGTGGTTCCCATAATTTAGCAGGCATCAAAATCACCTGGAGAAATGGTTAAGTCAAGAATTGTGAGCCCCATCCTAGAGTTTCTGATTCAGAAAGTTGGTGATGGGGTTAGAGAATTTGCATCCCTAACAACTTCTCAGGCGCTCATGCTGTTGCTGGTTTGCGGACCATACTTTGAGAGTCACTGTTCTATGCTAACTTCACAGCAGCCTACGAAGCCTCTTTCTTCTCTGTTTCTCTTTTCCATTCAGTTCTACATTTCAGAACTAACTTTGGTTCTTTATTCAACAGGAATCATGACGTTATCTGAAGGAAATTAAAGTATCATACCCACTTTTATTCTCTTGGGTTTTTCAGGATATCCAGCACTCCAGTTCCACTCTTCCTGGTTTTCTCGTCTATCTATCTGGTCACTACTGTAGGAAATGTGGCCATGATAATAATCATCAAGATCAATCCAAAACTTCACATGATCATGTACTTTTTCCTTAGTCACTTGTCCTTTGTAGATTTCTGTTTTTCCACTGTAGTTACACCTAAATTGTTGAAGAACTTGATTGTGGAAGACAGAACCATCTCCCTCTCCAGTTGCCTTATGCAGTTTTGCTTTGCTTGCATATTTGGAGTAACAGAAACTTTTATGTTAGCAGCAAAGGCCTACGACCGTTTTGTGGCAGTTTGTAACCCCTTGCTCTAGACCACAGCTATGTCTCAGAAGCTTTGAGCTTTCCTGGTGGCTGGGTCTTACGGGGCATAGTGTGTTCTCTGACATTCATATATTTTCTTCTTGCTTTATCCTATTGTGAGTCTAGCATCATAAATAATTTTATCTATGACCACTATGTAATTGTTTCTGTCTCCTGTTCGGACCCCTATATCAGCCAGATGCTGTGTTTTATTATTGCCATATTCAATGAGGTGAGCAGCCTGATGATTATTCTGATGTCCTATATACTCATTTTTATCACTGTTAGGAGGATGCCTTCTGCGAGTGGGCGCCGGAAAACATTCTCCACCTGTGTTTCCCACCTGACAGCCATCACCATCTTCCACGGGACCGTCTTTTTCCTTTACTGTATCCCTAATCCTAAAATGTCTTGGCTCATAGTTGAAGTGTCATCTGTGTTTTACACAGTGGTGATTCCCATGCTGAACCCCTTGAGCTACAGCCTTAGGAACAAAGATGTGAAAGACACATTCAGAAGATTAGTTGTCGCAAAATTGCTTTGTCACTCAATATAATATTGTTAGATTATTTAATTTCTGGAAAAAAAAACTGATTTACTAGGCTAGAGATTGTTCAACTCTTATAGTGCAGGTGATGATTCAAATCATTTTCAACAGGCTATTAGTTAATATATTTATGGCAGTACATTTTAAGATTATTGATTTTTCTGTACACTAATTTTAGTGAAATATCTCCAGACATGTAAACCAAAATTAAAAAAAATAAAATTATTTGATTGTATTATGTAATATTTGTAAGTTATTTTAAAATATTTTATCACTTAGTGTAATTTTATATGTATGTTTCCAAAATAAAACTAATTGCCCATTCATCAAATATGTGCAGGTCTAGAATTGCAATCAGGCTGCTCCTCTTCCAGAGATGGTTTTAGCAGGTTTTTCAGTTCACGGCACCTTATACAGCAGGCGACCTTTTGCTATTTGTTATATTGAATGGCAGAAGTTGACTTTTATTTGAGAAAATTTAAAAGGACCCAAGCATATCTGCTCATTTAAATTTCACCAAACATGTCATTATAATTCAATGGAAAAAGGATGATTTTCAACAAGCATTGCAGAGAGACTAGGTATCCATATGGATAAAGGAGGCTTAACTCTTACCTCACACCACACACAGCCATTAACTTGAATTCAATGAAATGGATCCCAGTTCTAAGCATAAAAATTAAAACTAGAAAATTTTAGAAGAAAACACAAAAAATATCATTTGAAATTTGGGGTGCAAATTTTTTTTTAGCTAAAACACAAAAAGGATGGATCCTCTAAAAACTGATAAAAAGAACTTCATCAACATAAAAATATGTTGTCAAAGTTTTTTTTAGTGGTAAAGGACCCTGGTAAGAGAATAAAAATGTAAGCCACAGGCTGGGAGTAAATATTTCACATATATATGTTTGCCACATACACACACACATATGTATGAGTGTGAGTGTATATATACACGTTTGATAAAGGATTTGTTTGTAGAACATATAAAAAGCTCTTTACACTCAAAACAGATAGACAATCTAGTTCAAAGATTTCACCTAGGTGAAATCTTTAAGCAGACACTTGGCAAAGCCAGACATACAAATCATCTATAAACATATGAAAATATAGGGGCGCCTGGGTGGCTCAGTTGGTTAAGCGACTGCCTTCGGCTCAGGTCATGATCCTGGAGTCACAGGATCGAGTCCCGCATCGGGCTCCCTGCTCGGCAGGGAGTCTGCTTCTCCCTCTGACCCTCCTCCCTCTCATGCTCTCTGTCTCTCATTCTCTCTCTCTCAAATAAATAAATAAAATCTTTAAAAAAAAAAAAAAAAAAACATATGAAAATATAATAATCATCATTAATCATCAGTGAAATTCTTACTAAAACCACAGTGAGCTACCACTGCACACCGATATGAATGGTTAAAATAAATAAGACTGAAATGCCACGTATTGGTGAAAATGTGCAGCAAACAGAATGCTCACACATTTCAGATGGGGGTAAAAGGTGAAATGACTTTTAAAACAGTTTAGCCGAGTCTTCTGAAGTTATATGAAACTTCCCACACACCTCAACAATTCCCTTTTTAGGTATTCATCTTTGAGAAATGAAATCCAACTTATTTTAACTGAAGAGAAAATTGTCCTTTCGGGTATATGCAATAATATAGGGAATGGAAGAATAAGTAAAGCAGTGTGTGGGGGAAATTTTACCCTTTTATGAACTCTTCTTTAATTCTGTTCCTTTAAAAAGTGATGTTTCGGGGCACCTAGGTGGCTTAGTCAGTTAAGCGTCTGCCTTCAGCTCAGGTCATGATCCCAGGGTCCTGGGATCGAGCCCCACAATGACCTCCCCGCTCAGCGGGGAATCTTCTCCCTCTCCCTCTGCCTGCCACTCCCACTGCTGTGCTCTCTCTCTCTCTCTGTCAAATAAATAAATACAATCCTTAAAATAAATAAATAAAATAAAAAGTGATTTTTCTAGAAAGAGTAGAATTGCTTTCATGAAGAGCTGTTTCTACAGGCCACTGAAAGGTAAACAGGAGATGGTGGGAAAGATATGGAAAGTTTTTGTCAGTTTAACAAAGAGAAATTTGTATTTATATATGTACTATATAGATATACTTGTCGATGTATGTAAATCTTGTCCTGCATTGTGCCTTTGATGACCTTCTCATTGTATCTTTGATGACCTTCTGATACCGAGACTTTGAAAACTGTGCCGATGAGGCATAATTGTCCTCATGTTAATTGTCCTTTTGAGAGTCGAGGTAAGGGTGTGGTTTGTTTATAAAAGAATGCTTTTCAAATTGTTATTAATTCTGAGAAAAGACAGACACAGCATATATGAGTAAATTGCCTTGTCAAGGCAAGAAAACCAGTATTCTTGGCTTTAAACAGAGGAAAATTAGAAGAATGATTTGTCATCCTAGAAGGCCTACTGATAAAAGGGGGGAAGAGAGGTCTTCCAGAGATTAGCAAAGAAACATTTAAAATCAGCCATCCTGTGATTCATCTCTGTTCCTTGAGTGTGGTTGGCTTTTGACTGAGACCTAACTGGTATGTACCTCCCTCAGATCTCAAAGTGTGTGATGCTTGCACTCCACAACTCTGGTGTTGGGACTTTAATTCTTTCTTCTGCTCCCCAATGCAGCTTAATAGCCAGACAAACATTGTGATGGGGGAAGATGGATGGTCAAGCCTTTGTGGAAGGTCTCAATTCTCTAATGAGATTTTTAATTTTCTTCTTCTTAAGCACCATGAAATTTCTATAGGGCATTTCTGTCTGCCTTCTGTTTCAGATACCCAGCCTCCACAGCACCCTAGAACACAATATGCCCTGCAGGGAAAAGGGTTTAGGGTTCCTTTAGTTTTCAATTTATCACTAATTTCTTAAATAAATTGTTGAAATAAATTTCTCGTGTGTCCACAAAGCACTGCTAGATTGTTTTCTTAGTATTGTCCCTCTGCAAGGGCCAAACCTGCTCAGTCTGTTCCCAGAAGCAGCAAAACTATGAATGTGAAGGAAAAAGCTGATAACTGCCAAGAAAATAAGTCATAAGAAGAGTTCCTCAAGCAGAGGGAAACCAGATGGATCTTGGGGAGTAACTACAGACCATGGAAAACACAATCAAATAGTTGCCCTTGTGCAGATGAACATGGCTTAAAGCAAATAGCAAGCAATCATTGATTTGGCAAATGTATTCTTTTCCTTTCTAATTTTATTTTTCATGTTTTAAGATTTATTTACTTTTGAGAGAGAGAGAAAGAGAGAGAGAGAGAGAGAGAGTGTGTGTGTGTGTGTGTGTGTGTGTGAGCAGGGGGAGGGGCAGAGGGAGAGAGAGAGAGAGAGAGAGAGAGAATCTCAAGCAGAGTCCCCACTGAGCACACAGCCCAACGTGGGGCTCGATCTCATGACCCTGAGATCATGAGCTGAACTGAAACCAAGAGTTGGATGATTAACTGACTGAGCCACCCAGGTGTCCCCCTTTTTAATTTTAAAAGGAAATCAGAAATAATTCACATTCCCTGGGTGCAGAGGTGTCAGTGGTGGGGAGCAGAGGCGGTATGGAACCGAGGCCAATCCCAGTGGGAGAAAAACAGTGCAGACCCCAGGGATTCTGGAGCAAGGCCATGTCATCTACAATAAATAATTCTACTCCTTGTGATAAAATAGCCTCTGTTATGTTATGGGTTGCTGGTAGTGCCTGGCAAGAGTTGGTCAGGTTGTCAGGGGCCCAGGGAAAGTGTTGAATGGATCTAATGGGGTGGTATTCGGGTAAAGTAGAACCAATGGGTTGGTTGACACTCACTGGTTTTAGAGAGAAACATACTTCCAAAATACACTTGTCATATTTAAGAATGTATGGACACAAAAAGATTATAATATTCAATTGTATTAATATAACCTTGGAAGAATAGATTGCCCATATTTGAAAAAAAACACAAATTAGTTTCAATGAAGTAAATCAATGTTTCCACAGACAAAAAAATGATCATTTCATATTAAATGAAAAAGCTAGAATCCAAGTTATGTTGTTTATATATCTCAAGACAACACATTTTGCAGAGAAAAAGAGAAAAATCACACAGCAAATGTCAATAGTAGTTATCTTTGAGTGGTTGTATATTAGATGATTTTTCCTTCTCATGTTTACTGTAATAACCATATTTTCTAAGTCAATTTGTATATTTTCTATAATTACATTTTAGAGGAAATTCATGAGGTAGGTTTGATGAAACATTGTTTCCAGTGATTTAGAAGAAATTACATTCTTTATAGATTTTGGATACTAGCCTTTTATCTGATATGTCATTTACAAATATCTTCTCCCATTCTGTCGGTTCTCTTTTGGTTTTGTTGACTGTTTCCTTTGCTGTGCAAAAACTTTTTATCTTGATGAAGTCCCAATAATTCATTTTTGCCCTTGCTTCCCTTGCCTTTGGCGATGTTTCTAGGAAGAAGTTGCTGCAGCTGAGGTCGAAAAGGTTGCTGCCTGTGTTCTCCTTTAGGATTTTGATGGACTCCTATCTCACACTTAGGTCTTTTAACCATTTTGAGTCTATTTTTGTGTGTGGTGTAAGGAAATGGTCCAGTTTCTTTCTTCTACATGTGGCTGTCCAATTTTCCCAACACCATTTGTTGAAGAGACACCATTGAAATCCAATGTTCCACTGGACATTCTTTCATGCTTTGTTGAAGATGAGTTGACCATAGAGTTGAGGGTCCATTTCTGGGCTCTCTATTCTGTTCCATTGACCTATGTGTCTGTTTTTGTGCCAGTACCGTACTGTCTTGAGGATTACAGCTTTGTAATAGAGCTGGAAGTCCGGAATTGTGATGCTGCCAGCTTTGCTTTTCTTTTTCAACATTCCTCTGGCTATTCGCAGTCTTTTCTCGTTCCATACAAATTTTAGGATGATTTGTTCCATTTCTTTGAAAAAAGTGGATGGTATTTTGATAGGGATTGCATTAAATGTGTAGATTGCTCTAGGTAGCATTGACATCTTCACAATATTTGTTCTTCCAATCCAGGAGCATGGAACATTTTTCCATTTCTTTGTGTCTTCCTCAGTTTGTTTCATGAGTATTTTATAGTTTTCTGAGTACAGATTCTTTGCCTCTTTAGTTAGATTTATTCCTAGGTATCCTATGATTTGGGGTGCAATTGTAAATGGGATCGACTCCTTAATTTCTCTTTCTTCTGTCTTGTTGTTGGTGTATAGGAATGCCACTGATTTCTGTGCATTGATTTTATATCCTGCCACTTGACTGAATTCCTGTATGAGTTCTAGCAGTTTTGGGGTGGAGTCTTTTGGGTTCTCCACATAAAGTATCATATCATCTGCAAAGAGTGAGAGTTTGACTTCTTCTTTGCCTTTTATTTCTTTTTGTTGTCTGATTGCTGTGGCTAGGACTTCTAATACTATGTTGAATAACAGTGGTGAGAGTGGACATCCCTGCCGTGTTCCTGACTTTAGGGGGAAACTTCTCAGTTTTTCCCCATTGAGAATGATATTCGCTGTAGGTTTTTCATAGATGGCTTTTATGACATTTGAGGTATGTACCCTCTATCCCTACACTGTGAAGAGTTTGGATTAAGAAAGGATGCTGTACTTTGTGAAATGCTTTTTCTGCATCTATTGAGAGGATCATATGGTTCTTGTTCTTTCTTTTATTAATGTATTGTATCACATTGATTGAATTGTGGATGTTGAACCAACCTTGCAGCCCAGGGATCAATCTGTAAAGAACTTACCAAACTCAACACCCAAAGAACAAATAATCCAATCAAGAAATGGGCAGAAGACATGAACAGACATTTTTCCAAAGAAGACATCCAAATGGCCAACAGACACATGAGAAAGTGCTCAACATCACTCGGCATCAGGGAAATCCAAATCAAAACCTCAGTGAGATACCACCTCACACCTGTCAGAATGGCTAAAATTAACAAATCAGGAAATGACAGATGATGGCGGGGATGCGGAGAAAGGGGAACCCTCCTACACTGTTGGTGGGAATGCAAGCTGGTGCAGACACTCTGGAAAACAATATGGAATTTCCTCAAAAAGTTGAAAATAGAGCTACCCTACGACCCAGCAATTGCACTACTGGGTATTTACCCCAAAGATACAAATGTAGTGATCTGAAGGGGTGCCTGCACCCTGATGTTTATAACAGCAATATCCCCAATAGCCAAACTATGGAAAGAGCCAAGATGTCCATCGACAGATGAGTGGATAAAGAAGTTGTGCTATATATATATACAATGGAATATTATGCAGCCATCAAAAGGAATGAGATCTTGCCATTTGCAACAACATGGATGGAACTGGAGGGTATTATGCTGAGTGAAATAAGTCAATCAGAGAAAAACATGTATCATATGATCTCACTGATATGAGGAATTCTTAATCTCAGGAAACAAACTGTGGTTTGCTGGAGTGGTGGGGGGTGGGAGGGATGGGGTGGCTGGGTGATAGACACTGCATAGGGTATGTGCTATTGTGAGCTCTGTGAATTGTGTAGGACTGTTGAATCACAGACCTGTACTTCTGAAACAAATAATACATTATATGTTAAAAAAAAAAAAAAAGAGAAGTTAGCAGGAAGGGAAGAACGAAGGGGGTTGGAATCGGAGGGGGAGACGAACCACGAGAGACTATGGACTCTGAGAAACAACCTGAGAGTTTTAGAGGGGAGGGGGTTGGGGGGTGGGTTAGCCTGGTGATGGGTATTAAAGAGGGCACGTACTGAATGGAGCACTGGGTGTTATACACAAACAATGAATCATGGAACACTACATCAAAAACTAATGATGTCATGTATGGTGATTAACATAACATAATAAAATTTAAAAAAAGAAAGATAAATACTCCTGTTATAGGAATCAGCCCATGAGTGTTAGTGGAAGAATTGTAAAGTAAATGCAAATACCCAATAGAACGAGTACAAGCAAAAAAAAAAAAAGAAAAGAAGAAGAAATTACAGTCTTGTAAAATGCCACACAAGCTAGCATTCAATCTAATTGCTGAGTTTTTTGATGTAAAAAAGAAATAGTTCAGTACAAATTCTCTAATGTCTAAGTTCCTGAGGTCATGGAGGCTTACATAAACCCTACATTTTGTTCCTAGGAGTCAGATTCTCTGTCTCCCTCTCTCCCATCTTCCCTCCCTCCCTCTCACCTTTCTCTGAGTTTTTCTAGATTCTAAGAAAGAAATATATTCCTGTCACATTAACTAAAATTATTGTCCACTCCTGCAATATTTACCAACTTTTTAATATTTTTAATGTTTGAATTCTGAGTGGAAACATCCTTGGGTACTGTTAATAACAGGAACAGGATCTTCAGGTGAGTTGGTCTCAGGTTGGCTGATCTCTTCTGTGTAATCTTTCATTAATAAGGGGGACATGGAATTTCTACAACCTTTGAGACAGGGAACACTCTTCGTTAGTCTAAATGCCATGATATCTCCGGAGACCATCTTTCTGCAAGCTCACATTGTTGAACTTTGATTTCTTCCCCCTTCCCTAGGGTATCATCCTGATTTTTACCTTGAGGATATCCACCATGTGCCTAGCATAACATAGTCACATGGAAAATTTAAGGGGAATATTATAAAATCTGAGATTGTCCTCAACATCTCAAAATCTTATAGGAGCTAAGAATAGTATGTATAAAGTAATAGTGAACACAGTAGATCATGAAATTTTGATTTTTGAGAGTCATGTCTGCAGGTATACCAAGAATGTGGAAAATATTGCTGGAATGAAAAGGGAAAATTTCTTTGTGATAGTGGTTTTCATTTAATGCTTCATATATTGCAAGTGTTGCATCAGCACACCAGAGAAAAGGAGGTTATTTCAGGTCGAAGAAAAGAAAAATCAAATAAGGCACAATAAATGAGTATGTGTTGTGGATTATCAGCCAGGAATATTGGCGTTAAAGAAGGTTGGATGCTGGGGAATGGCTAGGGTTGGGCTTCAGGTAAAACCGAGCAGAGACATTGAGATTTGATACATTAGCGAATGGAAAGAACTCCGAGTTTTCAGAGCTAACGACTGTCCTAATAGCCACAGTAATCAAGGCAAGAAGAATTTGTTGTTCTCCCAGTGCAAGCTAACAGTGCTACAGGGAAGTGGGCTGTGCTTGGCTGCTATGGTCCACCTGAGTAATGATTGCAGTTTGCTAAGATTCCATACGTGCCAACCTGAGATTTGATAGGGAAGACAGAAAGAAGCAGATAATAATGAGAAGGCAAAGGGGGAAACAGAGAGAATTTACTGAAGGACAGTAATTAGCAAAATAAGATGAACAGAGTCAAGAGGAGATTGGGGAAAGAAAAGTGGGCTTCCCTGTGCTTCCCCAAATGGTACCCACATGTCTATTGCTGCCCACTTTGGCCCTTGATCTGTTTTTTATATATTTTTAATAATCTAAGGGTTTAAAATAATATTAATTAGTCAGAGCACTAATAATTTTTTTTACAAGGGTGAGAGTGCATAAACCCACATCTCCTGGAGTCCACAATTTTTAGACTCTGTGCTAAGTACATGAACATCATTTCCTAATTTAGTACTTGGACACCATGCAATATGTATCATTCTGTCATTATTACCGACAAAACTGAGGCTCAGAAAATTTGAGTCATTCACCAAAGATCACATAGTAAATGACAAAGCCTGAAATTGAATTGAAATCTAGGTTTCAAGCACATGCTTCTTTCATTAGCTCTTTGTCACTTTCCCACCCATTCCTTTTCTGTATGTAGAAAATTCATTTTCATGAGTACCAACAAATAGAAGTTAGCTATGAAGGAAATAATAGTTTCTCTTTACCTTGATCTGGTCAGAAAAATCTAAAACGGTGTCTTTGTTTATGATACGCATGCTAATAGCCTTTTTTTTTTTAATCTAAACATTTCAAATATGTGCCTGTTACTGGTTAATCTATTTTTTTAATTATTGTTAAATGATTAAGATACTTCTGTGGTTATAAACTGCTTGTGAATACAAGATGCTTTGCTTTCTCAAAATAACAGGTACAAATAAAGATTATATGACTCACAACAAGAAAATCACATATGTAGCTTTAATGGAAACCGATGTCCCCACCAGAAATTTTCAGGGTGATTGTGTAACCATAGGTGTTTATTGCCATAGTCTCTAGTTTGAGAGGCTTGAGCAAAACACATTTTAAGTCATTCTCCAATTCAGATATTCTATGAGTAT
The DNA here is from genome assembly GCF_002201575.2 of Neomonachus schauinslandi. Lineage (NCBI taxonomy): Eukaryota > Metazoa > Chordata > Mammalia > Carnivora > Phocidae > Neomonachus > Neomonachus schauinslandi. Next base: position 13,750,872 of record NC_058413.1, on the reverse strand, counting down.
TTAATATCATGTATGCTTAGTAAAGTTACCAGATAAAAAGCTAATAGAAAGTTAAAAGATATAATTACGGAATCTAGGTGAGTATGCTGAAAGTATCCGCGACACTAAGTGAGAAAATACTTAAGTAGGAAAGGAAACACAGGAGTGAGGGAACAGCATGACCCAAAGGCAACTTTATATATTTTAGCAAGTTGTTACATTGTTTTTGGAACACAGGGGATTACTGTAGCATTTGGATGGAATCAGTGGAAAGCTTGAGGATATGCAGCCAGGGCTATGTTCTGTCAACATTCACATAGTGTGTGTGTGTGTGTGTGTGTGTGTGTGTGTGAAAACTTCAAAATTCCTGTGTTGACTTCTCAAGGCTGTCTTTCTTATGAGTTTCAGTTTGAACATCCTAACCCGAGAGGTATTATTGCCCCTAATGTTTTACTTCTGATCCTTCCATTATAAATCTGAGTGCTAAATTTATCTTCATTGTTATGTTAGTGCTCTGAAAAAGCACAGATCTTCAGAATGATGGAACTGATACATGTTTTCTACAACAATATACAGTAGTTTTCTATCTGTCCCTAAACTTAATTTGTGTTCTGTCACTCAGGATCAACTTCCAAACCCAGCTCATCACTAATAAGCTGTGTAACCTCAAACAAATTCCTTAACTTATACATGCCTCCCCATCCTTAAGTAAAATATGAGGCTACTTATTTTATAATTCACAGTGTTATTTGAAGATCTGAATCTACATATTTTAAAGTTTTAGCACAATGCCTGCCACATGGTAAATGTCATAGAAATGCGCTATCATTATTATCATCGTTATTATTTTTATTTTATTTCAGATTTTTCTCCAACTGCGATCATGTTGTTCGCAGAAGGAAATCAGAGTATTGGAGCCACATTCACCCTTTGGGCTTCTCAGAATACCCACACCTCCAGATTCCCCTGTTCCTGGTATTCCTGACCAATATGCAATTCAAGAGACTTGGATTTATGGTCTGATATTTACTGTTAAATAAGTTTCTTAGAATTGCTGCAGTAAGATACACAGTCACTTCGGTGGGCAAACTGAGCATGATCATGATCATCAGGGTCAGTCCCCAACTCCACACGCCCATGTACTTTTTCCTCAGCCACCTGTCCTTTGTCGATTTCTGTTATTCCACCACAGTTACACCCAAACTGTTGGAGAACTTGGTGGTGGAAGACAGAACCATCTCTTTCATAGGCTGCATCATGCAGTTCTTCTTGGCTTGTATATGTGCAGTGACAGAAACATTCATGTTGGCAGTGATGGCCTACGACCGATTTGTGGTCGTTTGTAACCCTCTGCTCTACACGGTTGTCATGTCCCAAAAGCTGTGTGCGTCATTGATGTCAGGGCCCTACATATGGGGTATAGTCTCTCCCCTGACACTCACCTATTTTCTCCTGACATTATCCTTCTGTGGCTCACTCTGTCATTGTCTCCGTCTTGTTCTGACCCCTACATCAGCCAAGTGCTTTGTTTCATCATCGCCATATTCAATGAGGTGAGCAGCCTGGTCATCATCCTCACTACTTATATTTTCATTTTTGGCATGGTCTTAAAAATGTCTTCTGCTGGTGGACGCCAAAAAGCTTTCTCCACTTGTACCTCCCACCTGACTGCCATCACCATCTTCCATGGGACTATCCTGTTCCTTTATTGTGTACCCAACTCCCAAAACTCGTGGCTCATAGTCAAAGTAACTTCTTTATTTTATACAGTGGTGATTCCCATGCTGAACCCTCTGATCTATAGCCTCCGAAACAAAGATGTGAAGGAGAGTGTCAGGAAGTTAATAAATCACTTAATACAATTTTGTTGAAGATTTGTATTTACAAAAGAGATTTGATTTATTATATGGAGAATTGTTTGATGCTTCTAGTAGAGATGATGGATTCTAATCTTTTCATCAATTCACTGGATTAAAATCTATTGTAATAAGCCAGTTATTTGATCATTTGATTTCTATTCACTCCAAAGTTTAGTAAAAGAGCTATGAATCATATGTGAAGTAACATAGTGTTGCAGGTTGAATAGTGTCTCCCCAAATATCCATGTCCAACCAGAAGCTCAGAATGTGGCCTTATTTGAAAATGGGATCTTTACAGATGTAATTAAGATAAGGATTGAGATGAGATCACACTGGATTAGGTGGGACCCTAAATCCAACCAGTGTGTCCATATAAGAGACAGAAAGAAGGACACACAGAGAAGGCTATGTGAAGATTGGTGTTTGTTTGCTACCAACCAGGGGGCTCTAGGTGGATGCAAAGAAGGATTCTCCCCTAGCAACATCAGAGGGAGCATGACTCTGCCAGCACCTTGATTTCAGGCTTCTGGTCTCAAGACCTATGAGGGAATGCATTTCCACTGGTTTAAGCCACCACATTTGTGGTAACTTACTGCAGCAATTCTAAGAAACTTATTTAACAGTAAATATCAGACTGTAAAATCCAAGTCTCTTGAATTGCATATTGGCAGGGCAAATCATTTTAAAAACAATCTTCGGTTCTATGAAACCAATGAGAATTTTAGGGTTATGGAGGAATTCTGTAAAGTGGTAACTAACTAGGAATGAAAATATGGAAAAATTAGCAATGACCCCGGAGGTGCTCTTTCTAAGACCTGGCCAACTTCCTTGCTCCTTCTTCCAAGAGCCTCTTGTACTTTTATTTAATACAGGAAGTGATGTGAAACATGATGACTTTGAATACCAAATAAAAATTATTTTACACAAATTTACAAAAGGATTATCAAGGGGACCAGAAACAAAACAAAACAAATTCAGTTATTTATCTCACATGTCTTACAATCTGATGTGTCAAAACTGATTTTTTAAATGCTAGCTATTAACACTGTGAATATTGTAATACATTTCAAGCATAGTTTGTTAATTCTTGTTTTGCTTTTAAAGGTTAATCTTTAGTTAATTACACATTTTGCCTGCTGGCATAGCTTCATCTGCCAGACAAATATGGCAAGGTTGCAACTGTTTTGATTGAAATGTTCTCTAAAATTGATTATTCAGGGGCACATGAGTGGTTCCATTGGTTAAGCAAGCATCTGCCTTCAGCTCAGATCATGATCTCAGCGTCCCGGGATCCAGCCCCCTGTCGGGCTCCCTGTTCAGCAGGGGGTCTCCTTCTCCCTCTCCCTCTGCCCCTCCCTGGCTTGGCTCCTGCTCTCTTTCTCTTCCTCACTCTCTCTCTCAAGTAAATAAATAAAATCTTAATTGATTATTCATTTGTTGGTCTTAACCCAGTGATTGACTTAAAATCAAAATATTCTCTCTGTTTATTTCTTGCTAATCATGGTTTGTATCACACAAGGTTCCCAGGATATGCACTGGGCAGAGATGCAACATTATTGCTCTACATCACCTTAGAAATTAAATGATAATCTCATCTCCAAGAGCAAGTGTGTTTATCTTAAATATGACTTTTTAACTTCATCTTATGCTTTAAAAGTGACACAAACCTTTGTCTTACATCTGAAAGTAAACAATTATAAAATAAATAGGTGTCCTACTTTTAATTTTCCTCAGTTATAAAGTAGGGATTCCACATAACTTGACCATATTATTCTGACCAATTACTAATATACTATATTGCACACTTTCCAGATAATGCAGCTCAAGGTTTGTTCACTCTGGGAAATGAAACAACTTTCTGTTTTAATTCCACCAGGGAGGACTGTATGATTCTCTTTCTCCATGTGTGTGCAGTGTTGTGTTTTTATTTATTTATTTTTTTTTAAAGATTTTTTTAATTTATTTGACAGAGAGAGACATAGCGAGAGAGGGAACACAAGCAGGGGGAGTGGGAGAGGGAGAAGCAGGCTTCCCCGCAGAGCAAGGAGCCCGATGCGGGGCTCGATCCCAGGACCCTGGGATCATGACCTGAGCCAAAGGCAGACGCTTAACGACTGAGCCACCCAGGTGCCCCAAGTGTTGTGTTTTTAAAGGATACAAAATATATACACTCCCTCTTCCAAGACCTTTATGACAAAGTAACCATTATCAATCATTACCCTTAAGAATGTATTGATTTATTACATACGTTGTGTTACATTTGCTTGGGAATGGAGAAAGGATGAATTCTCTTTGGATTTAGGTAGTTTGTGAATAAAAGAGGAAAATAGGTGATCAGCAACCATGAAGAGAAAGGCAGAAAAAAAAATATGTGAGTATATTCATTTACTTATTTTTAGTTTAGTGGAATATCTTGCCAAATCACCAGAATTTCCATTAAACCAAAGGTATCAAAACCAGGGATTTTCAAACTTTATTATTCATACAAATTATCTGGGGGTGCTGTAAAGTGCAGATTTTGGTGCAGTGGGCATGTAGGGGGCCTAAGATTCTGCATTTCTAATAGACATCCAAGTGATGCTGGTGATCCCAGCCATTGGACACAGACTCTGGGTAGCAAGACTTTAACCCAACAGATTTTATTTTAAATAAAGTTCAACTGGTGTAGACTCATGTCTAACTGTGTATGGAGTCCATAGAGAGCCTATAGAATGAACTCCTTGTTTCTCCTTTCTTCCATTGACAACCATTTAAATAATTATTAAAATGATTTTGATTATGTTTAAAATAAAAATGATTTTAATTATGAAATTTTAATAATTGCACAAACTTTATAACAAGCACAATTTTGTAAATATGTGAAACTTTTTAGTTAGAGAAATAAAGTTTTCATCACCCTTGTGGTCCTAATATATTCCCCTAAAATTCCTTTGAATCATTCAAATCTTTGCAGACAAAGTTTCTGAAAGAGCGAGCCAGATGAGGAACAGTAGGAGAGGAATGATCAAGCAGAGCTTTGTAGTACATTTTAAGAACTTTGGCTTTTATTTTGAGTGAAATGGAGAAACACCACAGGGGTTTACAAGAGTGATTTGGTCTAACTAAAATTTTAAAAGAAAAACCCTGGCTGATGTTGAGAACAAGCTGTGAGATGAGAGAAAGGGTAGAAAAGGTAGAAAGCTGCAACTGAAGCTGCAATTTTTCCATGTAATTTCGAGGAAATTTTAGTCATTAAAAATTGTACACAACACCTGGCATTTTCCTTAATTACCTGTTTTGATGCTTGTGAAGAATGAGTTGCTCATGATTCTCCGGAGTTTGAGTCCCTAGGGCTACAGACTTAGATATAACAGCCTTGGTGGCCCAGTCATACTCAGCTTACTGAGGAACAGGGGGTGGTGGCCTGTTTCTCTGTAGTAGGTAAGTTCATTCAGGTTTTCTATGAAACTGTGGGGTTATTATTTTCCTGATATGGTAACTAGGATCTTCTTTTATTTTACTTTTCATGTTAAATCACTGTAAATGCTATCTAATTGTGAACAATATTAAAGAAAGGTTAACATTCATGAAATATTTGGCTTTAAGTCAATTCCCAACCATTTTACAAAGAATAGAATTAACTTACCAGCTGGAAATGGATATTTATTCACATCCTCTTTAAATGCGCTGGAAATTGGTATATAAACTTTCATAAATGAGTTAATTCTGAGAGGACTCCTACCTGATAAATCTTGGGACTGTAGACTTATCTATACAATGCCTGGGCTATAAGAGAAGCTAACCCTTTGGATCTAAACCCTAATAAAGTGTACACTCCACTCAGAAGTCAAAAGGATGCATTGTCCTTCTGAACCGCTCAGGAGCTAATCTATTCAGTGAGAGAGGTAGCCTTCACTAAACAAAAGGTGTTAAAATGGGATTGCTATGATGTTTTCCTAGATTTCTCTAACATTTTGCTTTGACCTTATCTTCTTAAAGATTTTAATTGATTTGGTATACAGGCAAAGTATAGTATGTATGTTTTGGGACAAGCATTGCACATTTTTTCATACTCTTTCACTCATTTATGCATTTATGTGCAAACATTTACTATCAGTTATGTACATGTTACATTATTAGCTAATGTGTGGATGTACACACCGCAATATGGTATAATTATTTCCCTTTTTTAAGATTTTATTTATTTATTTACTTGAGGGAGAGAGAGATGAGAGAGAGAGAGAGAGAGAGAGAAGGAGCAATGGGGGGCGGAGGGAGAAGCAGACTCCCCGCTGAGCAGGAAGCCTGATGCGGGACTAGATCCCAGGACTCCAGGATCATGAGTTGAGTCGAAGGCATAAGTTTAACCGACTGAGCCACCCAGGCACCCCTGGTAATTTCTTTCTTTCTTTCTTTCTTTCTTTCTTTCTTTCTTTCTTTCTTTCTTTCTTTCTT